>NW_013952773.1:562137-575569 GCF_001266775.1 Austrofundulus limnaeus
CTGGTAGAGGACCCGAGCTCAGAGGATGAAAGAGACCACCCGCGGAGGGTGAGAAGGGAATTTTTTTTTTTTTATATGATGCCTAACCTCTTGAGAACTTGCATCCTCATTTATTTTAGACTGGTTGTCTTTATCCAGGTAGATTTGATTTTAAAGTTTCATTTTTTAATTTTATATAAAATATATATTTATATTTTTAACACCCCTAGCCCCTTGCACAGTGACTGCTGGATATGGGTACCAGTGACCCCAGTGACCCTGAAAGGAAGAAGTGGGTGTAGATAATGGATGGATGTATTTTTTTTACAAAAAAACTATTTTAGATTTAATAGTCCTAATAGCTATGGGAAATTAAAAGGAGCACAAAACTAAAGCTTGCGACTCGAGGATAGAACTAGTAGGGCCACCAATCTTTTAGGAGTTAGGGCGGGGGACATTGCCCCACCTGACCAGCCCCACTTGTGGTACTCCTGGTGATTGACAGGTTTTGTTCCATGGAGGAGGTAGGATGAGCTTGAGCCACGGCACTGCACATCTCTCTGTTAGATGTGAGAGACACAGATTAAGTTTATGTGGCTCTAGTAGAGACAAGATGTTTCTGATTCGTGATGGCCAAGTTATTAATAAGCAGGTTGAACCCTGTGCTGTGCGATACATTGGTGGTCCCGTTGGTTCCACAATCGGTGGTTCCTAAGATGGTGGTCCCAGGGTCTCCTGAGATGGCGAGGCCTGAGTCGGTGGTCCTTGAGGTTTGTGGGTCAGCTGCCGGTGCCTCTCTGACATCTGGGTTGGCTGCCATCGTCTCGTCTTTGCCTGGGTCGTCGCCCATGGCCTCGTCTTCGGCTGGGTCGTCGCCCATCACATCGTCTTTGCCTGAGTCATTGCCCATCACCTCATCTTTGCCTTGGTTGTTGCCCATTGCCTACTCTTCGCCTGGGTCGTTGCCCATCACCTCCTCTTCACCCGTCGCCTCCATGTTGCCTGGGTTGTCGCCCGTCGCCTCCATGTCGCCTGGGTCGGCTGCCGTCACCTCCATGTCACCTGGGTCGGCTGCCGTCGCTTCCATGTCACCTGGGTCGGCTGCTGTTGCCTCCATGTCGGCTCCCATCGACTCCATGTCGCCTGGGTTGGCAAACATCGCCTCCATGTCGCCTGGGTCAGCTGCCATCTTCTCTTCGTCCCCTCTATCATCTGTGTTCGCCATTGCCGAGGCTCCGGCTCCTCATCGCCTCCCGCCTCCTCCCTTGGCTCAATGTCTGCTTCCACCTACTCCTGTGGCTCAACATCTGCTTCCGCTTTCTCCTGTGGCTCAACGTCTGCTCCCGCCTCCTCCTGTGGCTCAACGTCTGCTCCCGTCTCCTCCTGTGGCTCAATGTCTGCTACTGTCCCCGCCAGGCCTCGTGTTGTTGCGGGGTCGCACATTGGCTGATTTCCTGGCCGTCCCCCTGGACTTGTGTGTTTGTTTTTGTCCTGCGTTCCCTTGTCTCATGTTTGTGTTCCCTGAGTCCTGTACCTCTTCCTTTTTCGACGTCAGGAGCCGTCGTTAAGGAAGGGGTACTGTCATGATCTGTGTTTTTTGTCCTAATTTTCTGTGTTTTCTGTTCTCCTGTGTTTTCCTCTCCCTGCTGTTTTGCCTCCAGCCCCGCCCATGTTCACCTGATTCCTCCTGTGGTTCCCATTAACTCTTATTTGTTTGCTTTATATTCTGAGTCTTGTCCTCCATGTTTTGTCGGTTCATTGTGCTGTCTCCCCAGCCAGTGTGGTTTCCCTTGTGATCTTCGTGTACCTGTAAGTTTTGAGCTGCCTCACCAGCATTTTCAGTTCATCATTAAAGCTTTTTGTTACCTTTTTGAGCCTGGGTCTTTTCCTGCTAAAATCTTACAATCAAATTGCTCAGAAGCTCAGCAGGAGATTTACCATGTTCCACTGGCGAGACTCTAACTCAGTAGAGCTAGATAAAAGGCCATATCTGCTGTCTTGAGCCTTCTTGAGCTTGGCAATGCAAACTCCTTTTTCAGCCTTTCCATTTGACTGAGAATGCAGAGGACTTGAAACCACACATTGAAAATCATTCTTCTTTGAAAAACTCTGGAATTCTTTGCAAATATAACAGATCCAATGCCACTGTAAACCCGAGGAATTCCATGTCTGGCTAAGATTGATTCCATGTGTCTGATAATACACGTAGCACGTATGTTGAGCAGTGCCATCTCTGGGTAGTTTTATATGCAGTCAATCACCAACAGGTAAGTTTTCCATCTAGGTGAAACAAGTCTATCCCAAATTTCTGCCAAGGTTCATCCGGTAATTGTTATTTCCATTGGCTCTTTTGGCTGTTTTGCCTGGTATCTCAGAAAGATTTGACAACTTGAAACCATCATGTCAATATCTGCATTTGTTCCTAGCCATAAAACAGCTATTCTTTCTGAGCAAAAGTCCATTGACAACACTTAGCTCTGCACTGACATCATAGCATTGACATTTACCTATAGGCCAACCCTGATTCAGATTTTTAATGCCTCTCTGTAGACATGCATCCGTCAGTGAGCATATATTCATATGGAGGTTTACATCAGTCTCTGTAGAGCTCTGACTTTATGTTGTAGCTTGGGAGAGTGTATCAACATGAACAATGTGTTTACCTGGTGTGTGGATTAAAGGTTTCAACTTCATCGACCATCTCTGGATGCATGGTGACATCTCACTGAGTTTTCTCTTGATTATGGTTTTTAATGGTTTGTGGTCCATCTCTGCCACTAATGTTGGTATGCCATAGACATAGTTGCGGATTTTTTCAAATCCATAAAATAATCCTAAACACTCCTTTTTGATAGCATGTCTAAATTCTGATGTTGTCATTGATCTTGATGCATAAGCAAATGGCCTCCAGTCCTCACCTTCAGCTGCTCCAACAATGGCGGCAGGTCAATAAGGGGCGCACGGCCCCCACCCCCCACCCCCACCCTTTGGTACACAAAAATAAAATAAAAATAACAAAAGAAAATCTTATAAATGTTTCGACAAAATATCATATACGTATATGTTTATAAGCAAAACTGTGAGGATTTGGCATGAACAGACCCAGGGTGCAGGCAGGCTCCAAAAGTAGAACAAAAATTTATTTTAAATAACAAAAATGCTGTAAAGACAGCTGAACTTACAGGAGGCACGAGGATCACACAGGCAGGGGGAACAGAACACAGCAAACAAAATGATCCGACACAAGACTGAGACAGGACAGGGTTTAAATACACAGAAGACTAATTACTAAACAGAAAACACCTGGGGAGAAACACAAGGGTGACAATCAAGGAAATGTGGGGCAGCTGGGCAAAGACACACTGGGGAACATAGAAAACACTAGGAAAACTAAGGAGAATAAACACAGACTATGACAAAAACAAATAATATAGTTATTGATGTGTAAACTTCCATTTTACTCATGAGCGTTTTCACGTGAGTCACTTCCGGGTCACGCTGTGTTTGCCGCCCCAGATTCCCATAGTCAACTCGTGAAGATTTTGTTCATGTGCAGTAAGTCCTCAGTGCAAAAGAATAGGATGGCCTGTGTTCACAGGTTGGCTGTGAACACACACCGGTAGTGGGTGGGTCCACCTGTGTCAACGACTCAACGTCATAAGGCGGCAGCCGGCAGGACAATACGAGGAGGATTTTGGAGAACAACAAGCAAGAAGTGAAGGAGAAAACAACACCGTAAGTCCCCTATATCTAAACTGTTTCAAAGCTGAATATATGAGGAGAAACTTAAAGTGAAGTAGCTTGGACCGGATAAGCTGGACATAATAAAAATTGAGCGGGAACATGGTGTAGTTAGATTGTGTTGGTGTTCGCTTTATGTTTGAGAAGCATATACAATATACAGTTTAATGGTGAACACTACTTAATATAATATAAAGATATTTTATGTCCCCTCCTTCGGCAGCGGCCGAAGGAGGGGACCCGGGCGGTCTGATCCTCAGCTGCAGAAGCTGGCTCTTGGGACGTGGAACGTCACCTCTCTGGTGGGGAAGGAACCGGAGCTAGCGTGCGAGGCTGAGAGGTTCCGGGTAGAAATAGTTGGCCTCGCCTCTACGCATGGCTCTGGTTCTGGAACCAGTATCCTTGAGAGGGGCTGGACGTACTTCCACTCTGGAGTTGCCTGCGGTGAGAGGCGCCGGGCAGGAGTGGGCATACTTGTTGCCCCCCATCTTGGCGCCTGTACGTTGGGGTTTACCCCGGTGAACGAGAGGGTAGCCTCCCTCCGCCTAWGGGTGGGGGGACGGGTTCTGACTGTTGTCTGTGCTTACGGGCCAAACAACAGTTCAGATTACCCACCCTTCTTGGAGTCCTTAGAGGATGTACTAGAGGGTGCCCCTTCTGGGGACTCCCTTGTTCTGCTGGGRGACTTCAACGCTCACGTGGGCAATGACAGTGAGACCTGGAGGGGTGTGGTTGGGAGGAACGCCCCCCCCCCGATCTGAACTCGAGTGGTGTTTTGTTGTTGGACTTCGGTGTTCGTCACGGATTGTCCATCACGAACACCATGTTCAGGTATAAGGGTGTCCATATGTGCACTTGGCACCRGGAYACCCTAGGCYGCAGTTCGATGATCGATTTTGTCATCGTTTCATCAGATCTGCGGCTGTATGTCTTGGACACTCGGGTGAAGAGAGGTGCGGAGCTGTCCACTGACCACTACCTGGTGGTGAGTTGGCTCCGGTGGTGGGGGAGGAAGCCGGTCAGACCTGGCAGGCCCAAACGTGTAGTGAGGGTCTGCTAGGAACGTCTGGCCGAGTCCCCTGTGAGACAGAGCTTCAACTCCCATCTCCGGCAGAACTTCGAACACGTTCTGAGGGAGGTGGGGGACATTGAGTCTGAATGGACCATGTTCCGTGCCTCCATTGGCGAGGCGGCTTATCGGAGCTGCAGCCGCAAGGTTGTCGGTGCCTGTCACGGCGGCAACCCTCGAACCCGTTGGTGGACACCTTCGGTGAGGGATGCTGTCAAGCTGAAGAAGGAGTCCTATTGGGCCCTTTCGGCCTATGGGACTCCGGAAGCAGCTGATGGGTACCGGCAGGCAAAGCAGCATGCGGCTCGGGTGGTCGCTGAGGCAAAAACCCGGGCGTTTGAGGAGTTTGGAGAGGCCATAGAGAAAGACTTCTGCACGGCTTCGAGGCGATTCTGGTCCACCATCCGGCACCTCAGGAGGGGGGAGCAGTGCAGCACCAACACTGTTTATGGTGGGGATGGTGTGCTGCTGATCTCAATTCAGGACATTGTGGGCCGGTGGGCGGAATACTTCGAAGACCTCCTCAATCCCACCAACAKGCCTTCTGTTGAGGAAGCTGAGCCTGGGGACTTTGGGTTGGGCTCTCCAATCTCTGGGGGCAAGGTCGCCGAGGTGGTTAAAAAGCTCCTTGGTGGCAGAGCCCTGGGGGTGGATGAGATCCGTCCGGAGTTCCTCAAGGCTCTGGATGTTGTAGGGTTGTGTTGGCTCACGTGACTCTGCAACATCGCATGGACATCGGGGGCAGTMCCCCTGGATTGGCAGACTGGGGTGGTGGTCCCCCTGTTTAAAAAGGGRGACCGGAGGGTGTGCTCCAATTACAGGGTGGTCACACTCTTAAGCCTCCCTGGTAAGGTCTATTCGGGGGTCCTGGAGAGAAGGGTCCATCGGATAGTCGAACCTTGGATTCAGGAAGAGCAGTGCAGTTTTCGTCCTGGGCGTGGAACACTGGACCAGCTCTACACCCTCAGCAGGGCCGTGGAGGGTACATGGGAGTTCCCCAACCGGTCTACATGTGTTTTGTGGACTTGGAGAAGGCGTTTGACTGTGTCCCAAGGGGGGCCTTGTGGGGGGTTTCCGGGAGTATGGGGTGCCAGGCCCTTCGATACGGGCCGTCAGGTCCTTGTATGACCGTTGTCAGAGTCTGGTCCGCATTGCCGGCAGTAAGTCGGGCTCGTTTCCGGTGAGAGTTGGACTCCGCCAAGGCTGCCCTTTGTCACCGATTCTGTTAATTACTTTCATGTACAGAATTTCTAGGTGCAGCCGAAGTGTTGAGGGGATCCATTTTGATGGCCTTAGGATCACATCTCTGCTTTTTGCAGATGATGTGGTCCTGTTGGCTTCGTTGGAATGTGATCTGCAGCTCTCGCTGGAACGGTTTGCGGCCGAGTGGGAAGCGGCCGGGATGAGGCTCAGTGCCTCCAAATCCGAGGCCATGGTCTTGAGCCGGAAAAGGGYAGAGTGCCTTCTCCGGGTCAGGGGGGTCGTCCTGCCTCAAGTGGAGGAGTTTAAGTGTCTGGGGATCTTGTTCACAAATGGGAGAATAAGTGAGCGGGAGATCGACAGGCGGATTGGCACAGCGTCTGCTGTAAAGCGGGCGCTGTACCAGTCCATCGTGGTGAAGAGAGAGCTGAGTCAAAAAGCGAAGCTCTCGGTTTACTGGTCGATCTACGTCCCTACCCTCATATATGGTCATGAGCTTTGGGTCATGACCGAAAGAACGAGGTCCCGGATACAAGCGGCCGAAATGGCTTTCCTCCGCAGAGTGGCTGGGCTCTCCCTTGGAGATAGGGTGAGAAGCTCGGTCATCCGGGAGGGACTCAGAGTAGAGCCGCTGCTCCTCCACGTCGAGAGGAGCCAGTTGAGGTGGCTCNGATTCTCCCAGGTTCATGAGCCTGGCCACACAGCACCRACCAGCCGAGAGGGGAAAGAAATCACTTTTAAATTAAAAATATTTATTTACCTATGGGGCCCCTCCCGTCCCGTCTCAGCCGAGAATGGCAGCAGGCCAGATGCTCAACCACGTTGGGCGCCAATTTGAAGGGGCAGCAATTCTCTGTTGTCAAGATGAAATAAAGATGAGGAGATTTCACTTTTGGCCAGCCAAAGAGGGAGTTTTATTGAGTTCAGCAGATCAATGCAACCGACAGAAAAGACACCCAAAACTGAACTGACGTTTTTAGAAACCAGACCCTTTTATACCCAAACTGTTTTCATAACACAAATTCTACATAGCCAGTAAGGGTYGTCACTTCTAAGAAATGGGCTAGATATTTAAGACCACCCAATACACACTTATTAAGTCTATTTGTAGACTGTTCGATGATCTCAACTTTCACAGAATGTTCTTACCAGATGTTTATACGACCCTTGTTCTGACCTTTTGTCCCAGCCCCTACAAACACTACTAGAATCCTTAACAAACCCTCATCTATCGTCATGACCTTTGGGTCATGACTGAAAGAACGAGGTCCCGGATACAAGCAGCCGAAATGGGTTTCCTCTGCAGGGTTTCCTCTGCAGGGTGGCTGGGCTCTCCCTTAGAGATAGCATGAGAAGCTCGGTCATCTGGGAGGGACTCAGGGTAGAGCCGCTGCTCCTCCATGTCGAGAAGAGCCAGTTGAGGTGGCTCGGGCATCTGGTAAGGATGCCTCCTGGACGCCTCCCTGGTGAGGTGTTCCGGGCACATCCCACCAGGAGGAGGCCCCAAGGAAGACACACTGGAGTGACTATGTCTCTCGGCTGGCCTGGGAATGCCCTGGAGTTCCCCCGGAGGAGCTGGAAGAAGTGGCTGGGGAAAGGGAGGTCTGGGCCTCCCTTCTGAAGCTGCTAGCCCTGCGACCCGACCCCAGATAGGTGGAAGAAAATGGATGAATGGATGGATGGATGGATGGCATCAGTTTTACCCACATCATCATTATACTTGGATAAAATCTAATGCAGGGAAAGTTCTAAGGCTTTATGACATAAATAAAAAAATGCAATGTTGTCCGCACACGGTTGAATGGGTGCTCTGTAGCTGATTATTGTGATAAATTATTTCTGAAGAATGCAATTTCAAAAATTTCACGATACTCAGAGGATAATAAATAAATTCTGGGGGAAATCCGTATGAGTCAAAAAAGTAGCTTTTCCATCTTCCTCCAAAGTRAGGGTGAGCCAATGTTCTCCAGGCAGATGAGATGCGTGTGTGTTTACTACAAAATATGCAGGTTTTGTATTTCATTTGATAATAACTGCAGCTGATCGGAGGCCCCAACACCACAAAAACGCTTTTTGAACAGGTAATGCAGGATGCTCTCAATCTGGTGATTATTCATATTTATTTATTTATTTTTCCTCTTCAGACTTTTAATAGTAATCCACCAGCACTTGTCATTTTGCGTTCAATATTCATCTCCAGAATAGAATCATAACATGCATAGACCATTAAAGTTATGGTGTTTGGAAGAGCCGTTCTGAATCACATTTCCAATCTTAAATTGCCATTTGAAATTGGGGAGAGGGCGTCTTTATCCTCTGCGGCGTTTATATTGAAGAGAAAAAGAGAGTATCCCTCATTAAAATCTTCACGACTTATGCTCAGAGGGAAATCTTTCAGGTGTTGTCCGGTGGCCAGAAAGAAGTTGTAATACTCTCTGACTGAAATTTTCTGGGAAAAAATTTGCTTGAAAGGCCTTTGCTGGGAACTGGCGGCCATCTCTGACTAGCGCTACATATTCCAAATTATAATTTTGAAAATTAAAAGGAGATAATTCTCTGCTACCTGTAAATGAATCATGATTCACCAATGCCAGAATAACGATGCGGGGAATAAAGCCCAGAAAAATATTCTCCAGGTTGCAGATTCTTGAATTTATAGGAATGGAATATGTTTTAACATTCACTCGTGACAGGGGATATAAAGCATTCGCTTTCATGAGAGTAGCGGCGTGCCCTAGACGAACTGCCGGTGAAACTGAAACTTTTTTCACAAAGAGTGATGCTCCCAAAATACGCAATTTGAAGGTGGAATTGCGCTGTCCCATTAAACAGAACAAATCACTCGCTCTGGAAAGTTTAATTCGCAGATCCACAGAATTCAAAAGCAACCGCTCACAGAAAAAAATAGTGTGTATGGGGCCAAGGTGTACTTTTGTTAAATCCCCAGTTTGGCCCATCAACAGCGACAAAATAATCGATTGTACCTGCTGTATCTTTGTAAAACAGACCTGCACTGAACTTGCTGTTTAAGGTAGCCTAGAAAAAGTTCACCAGGGTCTCAATGATCGCACGGTAAGGGTACGTAGCACTGGATTGTGAGATCAGACGGTCCCCGGGGGTGACGTCGCACTGTGAGAAAATCGTGTTTAGAGGGTAATTTACCAGCCCTGTATCCGCATCAGCTGCAATGTCAATGCCGTCTGCGTTGGTGATTTTCACTCTTAGATAAAGCAGAGTGTCAGAKAAATCTGTATATTTTTCACCATCCCCAGGGATATAAAATTCAATAGGACTAGCGTCCGTCACAGATGCTATTGGTAAAACTTTAGTGAAAATTTTGTCCTCAATGGACAGCTGCGTCATGGGAGGTGTAAAGAGGTCTAATTCGGACAAAGTGCATTCTTGTGATTTGCTGTGTAATAAAGCCATCTCTCTTTGATTAAAATATATCAGAGCCGGGTGCAGATTTCCGTCTCTTGCGCTTGTTTGTGTTGACTGATTTCTTTCTTTTCTTTGCTTCCTTCTTAATGGACCAGACCCTTTTACCCAGAGGGTGTTTCTTGGGTCTTATGGAGAGAWTCATGATGCCCGACCCTTCTTGGGCATCAGGGCTGCGAGTCATTTTGGTCATGGTGTTTCCAATCACATCAGAGGCGAAGCCTGTCGCCTCTTTTTTCAGGTGGGGCTTGGCGAGGGCAAACCCTCTTTTAATCATCGGGAGAGACGTAGCGGAATAATTTTGAGAAGAGCGAACCATTTCCTCTTCCGTACATAACAGGTGCTCCATGAAACACCGGCAGAGTACCTCATGCCTGGCTTACATAATAATGAACGAAGCGATTTTGGTCATAAACCATTTTATTTCATTTGTTTTTCTAAAGTAGTGTTGGTTTAAAAAAGCCGTAAGCAAAATCCGCCCACTCACAGGTTCTGTTGGGCTTTTATCTGAATTATGATGATGTTGATGATAGCACTCGTTCACTTTCAAGTCCAAAATGTATGCTGAAGGTGAAGACGTACAGAATTTAAAACATTTCCTCGCCGGTGTTTCAGTCCCATAAAATCTGTTTTCAATCACTGAGGTGATGGGCGAAAGTGAAGCTTCACAATGACTTTTCCGTATGTAAATTTTACTGGAACTTTCTGGTCATTTTTTATTTCCACGTGAATAGTTTCAATATATTTTTTAGAGACAGGCAGATAATCCAGGGTTAAAGGTGCATGTAATTATGTCCCCATAAATTCCTTCTACTTGAACTGTTCTTAAAAGCGGAYCGCTTGTATCACCAATGATCTGTTAAGTTATTACATCATTGTAACAGTACAGCAGATAAAATCCTTACTTTATATCTGCGGGATAAGGCACCATTCTTTGATCAAATAGGATCCATTCTCCTGGGGTGACCCCTAGCATATATGCCACAGGTTCAAAAAACCTTAAATGGTACTGCCCCCCTGCTTGAAACTCTATTTTCTTTTGAATACGACTAATAAATAAATATCTGAGTTTATATTTCTGAAAAACTCTTCCAACTCTGTTTTGAGTTTATTGATCTCCTGGTAATATCCTCTTCTGAATTTCTGTCTTTGCACTTTGTCTTGTTTGTCTTTTTTTCTCTATTCGAAAAAAACACGGTCATGTTGTCGTGGACACGTTGATTAAAAAATGCAGAAACATGTTGAATTAAATGTACAGGAAAAAGAAGTCTGCGTGTATGGTTGATAATTATTTAATTCTGGGCAAACAATGAACAGAAAACAATCATGGAAGTCTGTCGAATGTGGCCACTGTCATCAGATGGCAGAACAATGAATGATATAACCTCATGTTAACACCATGTGACAACGTACAACCAATCACAATCTGCCTCATGTTACTATCAGTCAATGACAGCTCTCAGCTCAAAGAGTTAACATATCGCGCAAGAGAGGTCAGTCCGATGCTGGAGTCCTGATGTCTGGAACAAACAGATTAAGAGCCGACATACTGTAAGTTATCATAAGATATGAGCAGTGGACAGTGTCAAGGTGACACAGATATAAATAATTAGTCCATGACAATCTCTCCTCTTGAGTAAACAATATTCAAAACCAAATTTAAAAGGAATAATTATTAAATGTCTGTTTCACAAATGCAAAAAAATCATCAAGTACAAAGAAAATAGTGCAATTTAAATGATGACCATAAAAATATCCATTCAAATAAAGCAAAATACAACTGGAATAAAGCTTAAAGACAAATAGAACATCATGACACATCAGAAAAAAATTGATGAAGATCAAAAACATGTCAAAATGTGAAAGACTTAAAAGTCCAAACTTAGACAAGGTATCGCAACACAATTTGTAAATGGCGATCACAATCTTCAATGAACCTGAGAATAATCGAAGAAAATAAAAGTAATAAAATCAGTTAAAATGACTAACCACCCCATTCAGGAAGATTTTATTCCACCCACAAGCATTCCACATGACAAAAAATCCAACATCAAAAAATTAAACCACAAAATCTAGGCTAAGAATAAATTCAAATATGATGAAATCAGTTCAAATGTAATGGAGACTCTAAAGGCTAATAAAACAAAAAATCAAAATAAAGGAAACATCTTCAATGAGAAAAAATCACGGAGTTCAAAAGGCAAGAACTCAAACTTCATCAATACTGGCATTAAGGCAAAAACTGGTTTGTGCACTGAAAGAGATTGAAGGAGAATGCTGAAAAGGAAAAGGTAGGAAAAAATAGAAATAAGAATCAAAACAAACAAAAAATGGTCAAAACTGAAAAGAAAAACAAAATCAAACAAAACTCAAAMAAACAAAAGCTAAACCCTAAAAAATTATGGGTCTAACAGAGAGAGACTCTCCCTCCTCTCTGTTCTCCAAGCCAATAACTAAAAGTAAGACTAGATCTAGTCCCTCTGTGATGAAAACAGATGTTGACAGACAGCAAATCTCAGCTCCCCATACCTCAATAGCAAACCTCAGACAGGTGAAAACTGACCTTCAAATACATCTTTGTGGCYTGCCAGGCACGAGGTAACAGTGTTAAGGCTTCTAGCAGTACATTTAAGGAACAAAAGGTCAGTATAAGGGTCACGTAAACATCTGGTAGAATATTCTGGAAAAAGTTGACATCATCAGTAGTCCACAATAAGTGTGTATTGGGTGGTATTAAATTTCCAGCCCATTCTGGGAAAAGCCCACCCTTTCCTGGCTTTGTATGATGACAAAATAACTGAGTTATAAAAGGTTATGGTATCTAAATGCGTCAGTTCAGTTTTCGAATGCCTGTGCTGTTGGTTGAAGCGTGCTACTGGACTCAATAAAACTCCCTCTGGCTGGCCAAAATCGATGTCTCATCTTTTTTGCATCTTGACAGTGGTCTTCTCTGCCCCTTAATTTTGGTGCCCAACGTGGGGCAGCATCTGGCCTGCTGCCATTCTCGGCTGGGAGGGGACTGAAGGAGTCAAGGGCCCAGAGGTAAATAAATATTTTTAATCTAAAAAGTGGTTCCTTTTTTCCCCTCTCGGCTGGGAGGGGCTGTGTGGCCAGGCTCAAAGATACAGAGAATACAGAATTGAATCTGGGAGAATCTTTTTTGCCAGCTGAGGGCAGATTACTAAAAACATGCATGTTTTGGAGCTGTTCAAAAATGTATATATAAAAATTTAAATTAAGAAGTAAAAACCAACAGAATTCAAAATTGGAAAAAACAGCTCTTGTTGTCTACAGTAATAAAAGCTGTGGTATACAGTGTCTGGGAGCAGTGGAAAACTATGGACGTAAGAGATAAAAAGCTGTAAGTTACAGTGTCTGAGTGTTAGAGAAAAAAACAGCAGAAGTAAGGTTGAAAAGCTGTGATTACCGGACACAGTGCCTGCAAGTAGTGGAAGTGCGGCAGGCGTAAGGGAAATATGTCTCATGTATGCTAAATTAGACCCCAAAATGCTTAAAGTTGAAAGCATACGTCTTTAAAAACACACACACACACACAACAACAACAACAACAACAACAACAACAACAACTGTCACTCCAACAAGAGAGAGAAATGAATAAAGGAAGTTTGCAAATGAAGCAAGGAGGAAGTGACGTACACTCTGAAAGCCACCCCAATACACAGATAAACTAACTAACAAAGAAATCATGGAAGAGCAAGATTTAAATGAAATAAAAGATGAAAAGATCAAATCAATTTATTCTTTGATTGGAAGTGTTACAATTAAGGGGYATTTTGACCTTCACAACCAGAAAACAATTCTGGATTTGCCAAACTTAATTGAAAACATACACTCACCAGCCACTTTATTAGGTACACCTGTCCAACTGCTCGTTAACACTTAATTTCTAATCAGCAAATCACATGGCAGCAACTCAGTGCATTTAGGCATGTAGACATGGTCAAGACAATCTCCTGCAGTTCAAACCGAGCATCAGTATGGGGA
>NW_013952773.1:576569-578093 GCF_001266775.1 Austrofundulus limnaeus
GACCAAAATCTCTGAGGAATGCTACCTTGTTGAATCTATGCCACGAAGAATTGAGGCAGTTCTGAAGGCAAAAGGGGGTCCAACCCGTTACTGGCGTGGTGTACCTAATAAAGTGGACGGTGAGTGTAAACAGCCCAGAACACACCATCAATTCTGGAAACAGTGCACCAGTTGAAGCAAATAAAAACCAGCAAGACACATTAAATAAGTCAGTTGTCTTACATATTGAGTCCCCGAAGRATTGCAGCATGGTGAAAAGAGCTACAAACACTAAATCTGCGATAAACCAACCAGCCTCCGTGCTTGACTGTWATGCAGGGCGAAGTGAAACAATACACAAAACACCTYGAGGAGATTCTTACTGGGTAAAACTTAACCCAATAGATGAAGACCCCAACAGAAAAAAATTGAGATATGAAATCTCACGTATTYAAAGTGAAATTGATCAAGCAA
This sequence comes from Austrofundulus limnaeus, assembly GCF_001266775.1. Taxonomy (NCBI): domain Eukaryota; kingdom Metazoa; phylum Chordata; class Actinopteri; order Cyprinodontiformes; family Rivulidae; genus Austrofundulus; species Austrofundulus limnaeus. The sequence continues at coordinate 577,023 of NW_013952773.1, forward strand.
TGCTAAAAYTACAGCATAACAAAAGCCAAGATAAAAAAGCAGATGGAAGTTTACAAAACAAAGAAAAAGATTTTAACTTAAAATACAGACCAAACTGCAAATCAGCAGAGAGGAAAATTGTATCAACTAATAATGATAACAAACCAGAGGACAATGGAACACTGAGAAATGAGCATGATTTAAGACCAAGGGAAATGCTCAAACAACCAGATAGATATGAAGCAGTAGTTCAGGGTGACATGGGCATCCCTGGACAGTATTCAATTTTGATTAAAGGAACAACTGCAAATTATATCACATGGGGTTCACTCAACCTGAATGAACTCATTGCTAGGCTACCTGAAATCCAGGTGGGTGCAGGGCGTTGGATAAGAAGCTTTGAGGTGGAGATGACAGGAGTTCTGCTTGCCTTGGGAGACTTAAAAGCAGTCTGGTCAAGAACCATTGAACTCACAGCTATGCAAACCATGCAGGAAGCTCATGGCCATGCATGGATCAACCAACCACGCGCTGATGGAATTGAGTTCAATGCATACAGAAATGATATTTGGACCATGCTCAGAGCAGGCTGGACCCAAATTCCCTTAAGGTGGAGTCACTGTTGGAAGATGAAAACCCAACAACATATGTTGACAAACAACTCTAAAGATGGAGACTTGAAACTGAGGAAGATCCTAATGAAAGTCCTGTCATGACAACTTTGTTCAGATCAGCCTTGGTGAGTGCAATGCCAACCCCAGTGCGAGAAAAACTGGAGGATGTGGTAGCATTGAACACAAAAAGCCATGCAGAGTTCCGTGAACATGTGGTCCATGCAGTTGAGAAATACAGAAAGGACATGAAAAAGCTGCAGGACGCCGACCTGAATGCTCAAAGGAAGCTGACACAGCTTCACATCAGTGAACTACAAAACAAAACAAAAGAAAAGACTCAGGCTCCTGTGGTACAGCCAAATACCAACATGGCTGGATATAATGGAACACAAATGCAGCCTTCCCAAACAACAGGACCAGTGGGACTTTCTCCACCTGTCATAAATGTATACCCAGGACAAGGTGGATCGAGCGGAGC
>NW_013952773.1:579093-580325 GCF_001266775.1 Austrofundulus limnaeus
CTTTAAAATGGACTAATGAAGCTAAAATAGCTTTTGAAACAATCAAACAAGACATGCAAACTGCACCATGTCTGGCAACACCAGACTACACAAAATCATTTTTTCTGTATGTAGCAAACAGACATGAAAAGTATGCAACAGCAGTTTTGATGCAGGAACTTGTGCTGGACAGTGAAAACAACCAATTGCCTGTTACAGTACAAAACTGGACAATGTTGTCCAAGGTTGGCCAAGCTGCTACCAGGGAGTAACAGCAGTTCACTATGCTTATGAAAAAGCATCAMCAATAACCATGGGTTATCCAGTGATAATCCAGACACATCACAAAATCACTGAACTAATCAACCAAGGAAAGTTTGTYTTAACATCAGCAAGATGTCTGCAATACATACCACTGTTGAATACCCTAATGTGACATTCAAGAGATGCACCACAGCAAATCCAGCTAATGTGATTCCTTTTTGAGTTTGAAGAGGAAACACATGAATGTGTGGCAGAAGCAGCAAAATACACAAAGCTGAGACCAGATTTGGAGTCCACTACTCTGGAAAACGCAGACGTCACATATTTTGTTGACGGATCATGTTTCAGAGATCACTTAGGAAATCATGCAGCTTTTGCTGTTGTAGGAAAGACAGATGGAAAATTTCAGATAATAAAAGCAGAACAGTGTGAACAACCATGTTCGGCACAACTAGCTGAACTAAAGGCCCTGACAGAGGCATGTAAACTAGCTAACAAAAAAGTTGCTAACATTTTCACTGATTCTTCATATGTACATGGAGTTTGCCACCTGCTTGGCAATGTGTGGAAACAAAAAGGCTTCAAAAAGTGGATGGAAGCCCCATCCAACATGGGAAACAGATAAATGAACTAATATCTGCCATGATGCTTCCTTCAAAGTTAGCCTTAATTAAATGTGCTGCTCATCGTAAGGGCAACAATGAAATCATATTAGGAAATAATGCGGCAGACGACGCAGCGAAAATCGCGTCAGGATGCAAAACAGTAATTTTCACACCAGTAATTTCACTTGAACCAGTAATGACACCAGATGACATCATTCACATTCAGAACAATGCAAAACAGAGTGAAAAACAGTTCTGGAGTCAAAGAGGAGCAACCCAAGATGATTATGGTTTGTGGTGATCACAAGAAGGATTGATTGCTGCACCAGTATCACTACTGACAATTTTGATATCAGAAAGTCCCAGTGTAGATCACTGTAGAAG
>NW_013952774.1:0-759 GCF_001266775.1 Austrofundulus limnaeus
GTCTGTTTCTCTGTTTCTGTATTTACAGATTTTCCAGGAAAGTTCTTTGGTTAAAGGTGGGTACTTCCAACCACAAGCAAAGATTTGTGGCAAGATACTTCTACGAGGCTGTTCAAGAACAGGGTGGTATGTACTGCATTTTATGCGATTAGTTGGAATTTTTTTTATATGTATATTTAAAAGAAACTGACATTTTTCCTTTTCTCCTCATTTACTTATTATTCTGTGTATTTAGGCTGCCCTCAAATGATTAGAGGGGACAGGGGACAGGAGAACGTTGTTGTGGGTCAAATGCAGATGGCGTTTCACATGCGAGATCTAGGAAATCAGGCATGTGGAGGTGCTTCAGAGTGGGGACATCAGTGCACAATCAGGTATCATATTATTTTAGTGAATATACATTTCTAAAATACCCTGACAACCGTAAAATGATTGTCGTGTTTCTGTTTAGAGAGCTGAATGTTTCAACAGCATTTTGAAGCGAACTTGGATTCAAAAATGGGTGACAACCTTTGAGGTAAAGCTAATGATTCATGCATAAAACATGATAAGTCTAATTTTTCAAAATTAACTTATGCATATACATCAAGTGATGTAAACACAATTAATTTGATTGATAATACTTTATTGATCCCAGTGGGAAATTACACAAATTAAATTATTAGTGTTTGTGGTGCAAACAAATATATACTGTATGTATATATTTGTGAATAAATTAAAGAAAATTCTCTCAAACCTAATTTTTAAACACAGTCAAAA
>NW_013952774.1:1602-2318 GCF_001266775.1 Austrofundulus limnaeus
CCCCAAGTGTTTCTTCCTCGTGTTCCATATGTGGACAAAGCTTTGATTACATACAGTGAGGACAATCTACTGGGAGAAGGAACATTTGGCAAGGTGTACAGAGGTTCTTTCCATGGTACTCCAGCAGCTGTCAAGAGGATAGTGTGTGGCCAACAAGGAATGGAGGACAGTGACATTCAGCATGAGATAAATGTGTCACTGTAAGAACTGACACATTTTTTTTTATTAGATTGCAATAAGAGCTTTGCGTTTTCTAAAACTAACATTATGTAACTCATCTTTGGATTCTTTTTCTGTTGAACTAGGAGACTGTCTCATCCCAACATTGTCCGGCTCATGGCAGTAGCCCGCACAGACTCCTGCTTTTACTTGGCAGCTGATTACATTCATGGAGCAACCCTGAACCAAGTGCTTCATGCAGACAGCTGCGTCGTGAAGGTAGCAATATTTGTAATTAATGTTTTGTTTAATAAGATTTGTATTGTACAGAAGCTGAGAGCGGCCATTTTCCGCTCATAATTATTTTCCATGTTTATCTCATATTATGTCGTTATCATGAGAAAAAAAGGACCGTTTTGTCGAGATAACAAGTTAATTTCCAGATGGTTTTCTTCTTGTGTATCATTCAATAACCATGGAGACAGACTTGGCTGTTCATCAGTGAAACTATCTATCTATCTATCTATCTATCTATCTATCTATCTATCTATCTATCT
>NW_013952774.1:3318-3885 GCF_001266775.1 Austrofundulus limnaeus
ACAAAAAAAACTGAACAACTATGTTAAAAAAAACTCCTACAGCAGCTCATATTCATTGATTAGAAGAGTTGTTTGAATAGTCAATTGTAAAGCACAGATGTCAAACTCTGGTCCTCAAGGGCTGCTAACCACCATGTTTTCTAGTTTCCCTAACTCAAAAAACACCTGATTTGCATGAATGGGTTATCAACAGGCTTTTGTATAATTGGAGAGGTATTTGAATCACTAAATCAGGTGTGTTGGAGCAGATAAACAATGAAAACTAGCAAGAAAGAAGGTCTCAAGGACCTGAGTTTGACACCACCGTTTTAAAGCTTACTTCCACAGCTCTGTAGATTTCAGTGAAAGGTCGATCAGCGCATCTCCGCTTCAACCCTAGAAGTTTTAAAACTCTTCTCAAATGCCTTTCACTGTTAAAAGAATTCACAACACATATGTGCTATTAAAGATCTNTTTGAAAAATTAGACATCATGTTTTATGCATGAATCATTTGCTTTACCTCAAAGGTTGTCACCCATTTTTGAATCCAAGTTCGCTTCAAAATGCTGTTGAAACATTCAGCTCTC
>NW_013952774.1:4885-5682 GCF_001266775.1 Austrofundulus limnaeus
GCCTCGTAGAAGTATCTTGCCACAAATCTTTGCTTGCGGTTGGAAGTACCCACCTTTAACCAAAGAACTTTCCTGGAAAATCTGTAAATACAGAAACAGAGAAACAGACACATGCGCAAACAGCATATGACTGAAGCATGTTCTGACACCAAGGTTTTGACTAAGTTCAGGTGAAGGTCATTATCACTGTCTTAAAATAACTACACTTTCACATAATGTAACAAACTGAATGGAAAATGCAAAATGTGAAAAACTTACCCATCAATCCCTAAATGTATCCACATTCCAAAGAACTTTAATTTATCATTGCCTGTATGACAATGACAACAAATTAAAACTAGTTTATGATAGCAGTATCATCTAAAATGTTATAAAAAAAACAAAGTAACATTAATACCGTCAATGTGCCAGGTGTCATTTGGACCACAGCTGATGTAATTTCGACGGGGAATTTTCTTCTTTCCAGGAGATCTCCTCTGAAGACCACTTGCATCCATATCCTTCATTATTTCAGCAACATCGTCTCTACAGTAACAATTTACTGTCTTTTAAAGACATCAATAATAATTCAAAATACTTGACTATATGAACTGCATACTATGGAAACTAACCTGTAACAAGGCTGCACTCCTCTGACATCCCGGACCCTTTTTAGCATTGCTCTAATTCCTTGTTCAGGTGACCACTGTTTCATCTCACTCTAAGCAAAAACAAAAACAAAAAAAAAACTGAACAACTATGTTAAAAAAAACTCCTACAGCAGCTCATATTCATTGATTAGAAGAGTTGTTTGAATA
>NW_013952774.1:8239-22096 GCF_001266775.1 Austrofundulus limnaeus
AACTTTTTTTCTGACAACTGATGACTGACAAGTAAACCTGACAACTTTTTTTCTGACAACTGATGACTGACAAGTAAAACTGAGGATGTCCTAAAATGTACACCGTACTGGTGGTGTGATTTCACCTGTACCGTAAAATATTGTTTTAATTGATGAAGCAAAGCTTCGCTGCATCACCTGTTTTTAATATGACATCACTGTTTTACAGTTGATAATTTAAGCTGTAAAAACTGTTTTTTTGTGCAACTTATAAAAAGACCTCAGATGTGTCAACTCAGCCAGTCATATAATAGATCAGTTGTTTTTGAGAGCTGTAAGAAAACATTAGTTTCATTTTTACTGCCTGTAATTGATTGTCTTCAGTCAGGCTCAGAGTTATTGTTTAATTACAACTTCAGTGTCAGAGTAAACACAGGCTAAAGATTTCAATAAAACAAGATTTCTGCTGGGTTGTTGTATTGAACTTGTATTAAAGTTTAAGAGCTCGCAATCCAATGCATCAAATGAAAACATAAAAAACTGCCATCACTTCTAAACTGTTTTGATTAAACGTGATGAAGCTCTATTTCTTTTAACTGTCCAGAGTTCATACAACATGACAGAGTTATGTCATACAGTTTATTTTGGTTGTTTTTAAATTAAATTTGTCATTAGCTAACCTGACATATGCAACTGTTTCTAGTGTCTTGCTGGGATGTATAGTCCCAGAGTTACTAAAAACAAATACTTTGCTGCTGTACTTAAGTAGATATTTTTGGTTTTCTGTGCTTTACTTGAGTAATTGTTTTTCAGCTGACTTTTTACTTCTATTTCTTACATTAAAAAAATAAAGATAAGAAGTAGAAAGTCATTACTGGGGACAACCAGACCACTGATATGGGTGACTCCTGGCTGAGCAGCGTCACTAATGGAGTCTAGACGAAAGTTCAACTCTGGAAGACTAATCTACCTCACCTGCTCAATCCAGCCACCGCGTCACAAGCCCAGCCTCATCCAATCAGCATCTGACAGTGGATAAAAGCTTCCTCTCTAATCGCACCGCCTGCTCGCCAGCTGAACGTCAACCTACCACCTCCCCTCCTCCCATCATCTTCTGGCTTCCAAGGACTTCCCTCTCCTTGACCTCCACCACCAGTGTCGGGCCCCAGGGGGAAGAAAAAAACTCCTACCCCTCATCTGAAGCAGCTCATCTGAGCTTACAGCATCTCACAGCGCTCACATCCTCTGGTGGTGTCCGAGCGCCAAAATCTAATGTCATTCATGTCAATAAACTTCCTAATTTCAGTCTAACTTCGTTTGAGTGTCTTCATGTTGAAACACTATGATGATCAAACCGATATGACTCAACCAACCATTTCCCCTCCCAAAACAAAAACTTATCGGAAACCTTTGGAGACTTGATTTCAATCTGGATTGTTATTGTTAAAAAATGTATCCAGATAAATTGTGCCTCTTGGATAAAATGAATTGAGTTAAAAGTATAAATATACACCATTCTTATACTGCAGCCGGGTAGACTAGTGCATCTTAAAGTTTTTAAAATTAATATTTTAATATGATATTATAGTCATTTCAGCCTTTAGAAAAATGTTTTTAGGGAGATCACCTCTCAATAAACGTCCTGTTGGAAAATCTAACCGCTTATTTTTACTCAATACTTTTACTTTTAATAATAAGTACATTTTATATCAGAAATTTACTTTTGATCTTTAAGTACAAAAAATATTAGATGCTTTAAGACTTTTACGCAAGTAATATTCTTAGAGGAGACTTTAACTTTTACCAAAGTAATTTTATGGTAAGATACTTGTACTTTTACTCAAGTATCACTTTGATGTACTTTATGACATAATTTTTAGTAATTTTAACACAGATTTTAACCATCATGATTTTTATGCAACACCTCAGAGGTTCAAACAGGAAGGGATCGAGTCCTTTACCTGTGAATGATTGTTCTGAACTCTGGTGCGGATCAAACAACTGGACCTTGGTGTATTCACACAAGGAAAGTCCTTTGGCCCACTTGTTTGGTCTGGACCAAATAGCAGACTTTATTTATTTATTTGTTTTTTTCCTTTGGTCCAGTTTGCATTCACATTTTGCTTTTTGCAAGTGGACTATAATTTCTAAACAAAGCAGGTGACGGTCATTGTTCCTATTGGACAGAAATGGTGGAGGCAGGACAGAGCACAGACCCTGAAATAAGACTGTGCTGTTAATAAAAATGACTATTAAGAATATCAAGAGCAGCTCATTCAGTGGTGGTTTTGCAATGATATTCTTATAATTTTGGGATGGCATTGGGGTATTAGACATGCTTGCTATCCATCCGTCACAATTTCAAAAAGCTGTAACTTTCACATAGAAAAGTTAAAATACACCAAACTTGGTATAAGTTATTGCATCCCGGACCATACCATGTGGTCATATGACATCATCAAAGCACTGCCCCAGACAACAGGAAGTGACCTTTTTTTTGCTTTGGAAAGCGCCACCTCTGATCTTCTTGAACTAATCATCAACAAATTGTGTCAGAACACAGATAATAAGTTGATCTCACTTGCTTTCAAGAATAAACAGTTTTTAGTGAAAGACGTGGTCATGGCGGTGTGGCAAAGTCAGACATCACTGTTGACTTAGCATATGTTTGGCTCTAAATTCCACATACTTCAGCCAATCTGCACCAAATTTGCTGTGGTCTCCTAATCCACCCCACTACAGGAATGCAGTCCAATTTTTGGGAGGTGTGGCCTAATTCCACACCAGGCCATTGACATAAGTTTGGCTCTAAATTCCAAATACTTCATCCAATCTGCACCCAATTCACAATGGTCGATTCTGATGGACTGTAATTGTATAGTGCCTTTCTATCCAACTAGGATACTCAAAGTGTTTCACACTACAATTCGTGTCCTCATTCAGCCATTCACACAGCACTCAATTAGATCCTACAAAGCTAACGTACAAATCAGCTATGGAGATTAATCAGTGCTAATCTCATTCATAGAACACAACAACTTTGGCAGCTGTAATGGGAGAATGAACCGGCAACCTACCGGTTCCAGGATGATTCCCCTAACCACTCTGTCACAGCCTCCCCACATCGCAGGAATACAGGCCAGTTTTTGGGGGGCGTGGTCCAATTAAACATCATACCCTCTAAATTCAACATATTTAAGACAATCAGCTCGCAGTTCACTGTGGTCGATCATAATCCACCGCACTACAGAAATCCTGTCCAGTTTTGGGGAGTGTGGGCTAATTCCTCCATAGCACCCCCTACAATTATTTAAAAAATTAGCCCCAGGCCATGCTTAGACCTGGCATCATGAAATTTGAAATTTGGCACACATGTGTAAGGACCTAAAACAATTATGTTGGCGTCATGGTCCAATCCCCACTGGAAGTTGGCCATTTTGGATCAAAGCTGCCAGTTGGTCTCTTTTCTTGCAGATATATCCTAACTAACTCCCCCTATAGCTTTAAACATGCAGAATTCACATGCTGCCCACTTCTCTCAACACTGATTGGTGATGTGGCTGTGGCAGAGAATGCTGATGCCTCACCATTTGCACATAAGCTCTAAATCACACATACAGGAGACCTGCTCAACACGTTGGTGTACAACCCCTGGCAAAAAAGTATGGAATCACCAGTCTTGGATGAGCACTCATTCAGACATTTCATTCTGTAAAACAAACTCAGATCAAAAACTTGATACAATAATAAGGTCATTCTAATCTTTAGGGATGTAAAACAAGGCTAACCCTGCATTTAATTTTTAGCATGTATTCTTCAACATACATATACAGTATGACATCGTAAATTTTTAAATAAAGTCGAAGTTACCTAAAGACATCGAGTGAGTTCCAGCTGTCTACTTAACCAGTTAATTTCTAATGTTTTTGAGCAAATGGTGTCATTTTATTGGGGGGTTATATGACTTAATCAAATTATTGTGGGGGTCATAACCCCCCTAATCCCCCTGCAAATTACACCTATGTATGGGATGATGTAATAGCTTCCACTAGAGTGGATTACATGCAACACTGCCCAAAATTGCAGGCATATATATAGATAAAAACACTTTTAAACAGCTGTACACTGTAGTGACCTATATGCACGAAAGGGTTAAATATTGAAGCCCTGTGATGATTTCAATAAAACTGCAAACAATTGGTTACTACTGAATGGCAGCGGGGGACATCAGTGATGGTTGGCATTGAGTACTATCATTATTATTATTATTATTTGCAATAATTATGGTAAAAAATATTCCATAAACAATTTAGTTGCATTTAAATTCATGCCTGACAATTATCTGGTTCATGGCTCACAGAGAGGTTTGGGAATTGCTGCCGTGACCAATATGAAAGCGCCTTCCTTGAAATTGAACATACCATGCTTTTAAATCCTTTTTCACATGTATCTTATTTTAACTTTACCAGCCTCTCTTTCAGCTCTTTTCTGAGGTGTGTCCCAGAACTCATTTTGAGGCTGTCTCTTTAAATCCAAACAAGGTGTATCACAGACACACACAGCTTCCAGAGCAGTCCATTCTAGTTTGACAGAGGGGTTCACGACTATAGCGACACAGAAACTTTTTTATATCAATTGATTGAAAGATTTCAACAAGGGAAATTTTGTCCATCCATTCTTACATGTTGGAGCCAAAGTCTGACCCAGAGTGAGAGGAGAATGAAGACAATGAAATAGTTGATAAGTTTAGAACTTATTTGGCAGTTCTGCCACAAATAATTAAAATGTAATAGTTCAGAAAATGTCACATATAATAGAGAAAACTGGATGAAAACTGGCCCAAACAGAATATAAAGATATCTATGCAGCAACTGGAGAAACTAAAGTTTCTGTGTTCCTAGAGTATACAACTAATTGCACTTAGCAGCTAAAAAGTGAATTTTACATATGTCCACTTCAAGACAAAATGGCAATGAAAAGGTTGAATAAATTGATGAATTAACAATTATATTCAGAATAGGATCAGTGGTGGAATGGTGTTAGTTAATAGCCAGACCCACACTTTTTTCCTGCCCGTCAATAAAATTGAAGGTGGATTTTCTAATCCTAACCTGCTACATTAAGGTTTAACGGTATGAGTGAAGGAAAAGAGCTTCGTCTTCCTTTGAACAAACATCCTAAATGGCCACCAAACAAAATCAAACTATTTAGACACGTATTTGTTTGCAAAAAATATAAATGAAGTGGAATAAACACAAATTAACTTGGGAAATAAAGGCAAATCTGTGTATTACTAAGTTAGAAAATTAAAGAGTTGAACATGCAATTCGACTTTCAGGCATGTTTTTCTCCAGATAAAACACTAGGTGGTGCTGGAGACCAAATTACCGAGGCTGCTGAGAACAAAGATGGTCACATAAAAGACAGACCTTCATGGAGATTGTGGATTGTATAACCAAGGTTTTGGCCCTCTGATGGACCCCGACTCACACACAATGACCGCTGGAGACTGACACCAGTTTCCCCACAGCCAGGAAAAGAAAAAGTGGGTTAAAGAAAGTGGATGAGTGACTGCATAAGCTCACTGTACATTGTCCATATCAAAACAAAGACATTCAGAAGTTAATGGAAGAATAAACTGTACAAGACATGAACTGATAAACTGAACTGTGAGCTTGACCTCCACTGAGTGAAACTCAAATGGCCCCCTGAGACTGAAAAAAAAACCGCACAGAGACCTTGCAAAGATACTGTAGTTCTAAACAACACTTCTGAGAAACGCTACAAGAGCAACAATGTCATAAAAAATATGTTTTTTTTTCCATGAGGACTGCAGAAATGAGAGATAAGACACTGAAAAAAAAGTTGTTACTAAATGGCATTTTGGTCAAAACTATTTCTTTTTCTTTTGTCTTTGGTCAGATGATTCATGGGTGCATGTTATGTTTATTGTTAGGATGCAAATCCAATAACTGATGTAAAAAAAAGCTACTTCAAAAGAAAATTATGCAGCAGTCAAATTGGTGGAAAAAAAAATCCACAGAAAATCGACTTAATTTTTTTAACATGCACATTAAGTGTGATTTATTAATTTATTTTTGTTTGAATAGCAGTATGAAACCCAAAATTAGAAACCTGTACTCAAGACGTTCATGTTTAAAAAAAAAGGTCATTTGGCTTACTAAAAGAACAAACCAAAAAGTCAGAAATCTTTGGGAGGATTGAAATGGTGAGACAAGACACACTGAGGCCCTGCTCCTGTAGTCACAAGGAGGGAGACAAACATCTAAAAGAAAACACTGATGTCCTGAATGACAAACACATGGGGACAGACGAGGAGGGACAGGTGGGCGGAGTAAGAGCAGAACCACACAGGGAGAGAAACAACTGAGCGGCACACACAAATAGAATAAAGGAGAAAGACAGGCACACACACACTGACATGGGTCCTCACACAGTGTTCGTATCAGCATTGGGTTCATTTGAATGTTTATTTGCAAAGGGACAACATCTACAGCTCATTTAATCAATTTATTTATTCTCCCCATTTATATATATANTATATATACTGTATATTAGGGCTGTCAAATGATTAGTATTTTTAATCTGATTAATCCCAAAATAGCTGTGAATTAGTCATGATTAATCTTAAATTTAATATACATTTCTATTGCATATTGATTAAATTATTTGAGTTATTGATTAGTTATTAATGGTTTTATTTAGAAAATAAAATTGATGCTTAGACATGATTATTTTTAATATAAAACAGGACCTAAAAAGATGCCCCAAACATATAGGAGTCCGTTAAATTTTGAGCAGAATAATGAGGTTAAATAAAGTATTCAAGGATTTTCATTTTTTGATTTTCACAGTTGTCAGCAAAACATAAATAAATAAATAAAACAAGCCATAAGAAGACAAAAAGAAAAAAAACTGTACATAATGTGTTACACATGGAGTTTTTTATTTATTTTATTTATTTAACCTTTATTTAGGTAAACTGTTTGAGAACCACTTCTCATTTACAAACATGACCTGGCACTGAGTGCATTGCAATATACAAGCCTATATATTCAGCCATAGTAAAGTGATTGTAAATTTTAATCCTGAATAAAAATTTTAATATATGCCCATGCAGCACTAAAATTAATCAGAGTTAACTCGATTAATTTCACAGCCTTGGAGGTAAACACACATAATTTTTATTTCTTTGTGTGTAGTTTCCATCCAAAAATTAATAAAAACAATCTCTGTATTAAAAAGAGTGGGAAAAAAGAGGTAATCCAGCTAAATGTTCAGTTTGAAATCTGAAGGAGTGACATGTATTATGTTCTAATAAATGTAACTTTAATTTCAAACTTTTTATTTTACATGGAGAAAGCTTAAAAGGAATATTTACATTCTCTTAAACTGACAGAATTTTTTTAAGTGTAGGACCAGTTTAGTGTGGTGAACATGCATGAATGGCTCCCGAGGTTTTGAGTCACATTGTGAAACCTCTGCTGACTACCCAAACCTCTTCCTGTGATTCAGCCTGGGTCACATATGATGTGTCTTCCTGGCATTCATTAGAATCCAGTATGTTAAAATAAAGCTGGTTAAAATAAAAACATTTTATCTTACATAGTTTACACTTGAAATGATGCTGTCACCTATATGAATCCATTTCGTTTCATTTTATTAGATTTTTTTTTTTCAGTAGAAACCTCCCAATGAAATGGTTTCTCCAGTTTTTTAGAGATTAGTTCACATCGGGCCACTGTTGTTGATTTCCCCAGGCGGAGGCCGTCCCATGAGAGATTTATTTCTGTCCCTAAGTCATTACATCTGAAAATCACCCAAACCAGCTCACTCTGGATCTCAGTAAAACCCTGAGTCAAGCCACGTGTGTCTGGACGAGGGGGGTTTCGGAGGCTTTTTCTGCGACGCATGTGTAAACACGTGTGCTTGTTTCTACCTGTGCTACATATTTACCATGACAAACATTATTATCAATCTGTCCCTGATAATCCTAACTTCTGTTTCTGTAAAAATGTATCAACGGATAAAAAAAATAGATTTTTTTTTTCAAATCCAGATGTAAACGTTAAGCCAAACATTTTGCAAACAGTGGGTGATGTTGGGTTTTTGGCCAAAGCAAAGCGCTGTCTTGCCATGCAGCAGTGTTCTGTTCAGTAGTCCTCTCCTTTTCCTCTCCCCAACTTCCTGCCTCCTTCCTTTGAGCTCACGTGGATGCAGCAGGAGCAGCATGAGGGGGGAACATAAAAAAAGGCTTCATCACTTCTTTACTAGGGCAGCTGTGCTGGTTTTCATCAACGCTTTGGTCGTTTCTTTACTCGTCTTTCTTAAAAATCACCTTTTGTATTGTTTTTTTTTCTTAAATGTGATTCTTTTTTCTCATTGCTGATTTAACTCTATAACTCGTTTTTTAAATTTTGATTTTACTTCTCATTTGAACCAATATGTATCAGATTTACCAATTTATTTATTAATTTTTCATTGTGTTTTCCATACATCCGAGATTCATTTTTGCTAAATCAAACTGTTGTGTTGCTCTTGATGCCTGAAGATAATCTCAGGTGTTATTCAATCCCTCTTTTTCTCTCATCCAGCCCTTCACACTTCCCAGAATAGACTCTGGGTTCTCCTTTGGGAGCCACAATTGAGCCGTGCTGCATGTGTGTGTGTCTGCGTGCATGTCTGAATGCTTTTGCAAAACTTCTCATCAGCAGTCTTTCATCTGTCAAAGCTGCTGTAAATAATTTAATGTAACAGTAACGATGGGGGGGGGAAGAGACTAATTGTTGGTTTGAAGGCCCACTTCTCTGACATTTGAAGACAAATTCACCAATCTGTCTTGTCTTTAGAGTTACACAAGAATCAGTACTTAGTGTTTCAGCAGAAAAAAAATGTCAGACGGAGATGCAATCTTAAAATGTTGTGAAACTCCTGGTTTTGTCGTTTTTTTAGGGTTGGCACGGTGGAGCAGAAGGACAATCACAAGAATGCCTCCTGCCCTTTTTTGAGTAGAGTTTTCTGCACATGTGGGTTTTCTCCGTTTTCTTCCCACAAACCAAAACACGCATGCTTGGTAACTCTAGGTGTGTACGAGTGGTTCTCTGAACCTGTGATGGACTTGCAACCAGTCCAGCGTTGTACCCCGCCGAGGGCCAGAAAGAAAAAGTGAGGAAAAGAACAGAAATAGACGGGTGTCATTTTCAGTGGGTGATTTGTGGCCAGGTTAATGAGTATGGTGTGTGCGCGTGAATGACTTCCTCGAGACAGAGAAAGTTGCTTTATCAGCAGAGGTGAACTGAGGTCACAGCAGAAAGAACAGCCCCAGCAGCAGGAAGAAGCAAAACAGTGGTTCCAATGGTGAGGGGTTGGAGAGGTGAAACACAGGGCAGAAGCATGAAATACTGTATGTACTGGGGTGGGGAGGTGTTAGGTTTAGGGCATACACACACACACACAGGCCTAATGTAGGTCACTTCCATTTGGCCCACCAAAAGCCCCCCTCATCCAACAAAATAAACATATTCAAAAGTGAAAGATAATAATGTTTGTCCTGCCCCAGAGCTGTTGGATTTGAGTAACTGTTTCCTCCTGAGTAAATCAGTTGAACAGTTCTGTAGTCATGTCTCAAAATAAGCTGCTTCAAAGCCAGCATTGACCATAAACTACATCTCCCAAGAATCATGGGGGTTATGCGTGGGCATTACCTGTCAGAAAGTAGGAGAGTGCAGAATTCAACAAGTAGTAAAACTCTTATTTTGACTTTATAATATAGTATTTCTGTTTCATTTAGGCCCTAGTCAGTTGTACACAGTAATTTTCTGAAATTATAGGAGGACGTGTTAAAACACTGTTTCTATGCAGAAAACACCAGCAGAGCTCAATCACTGATGGCGGTGCTGAGCCGTAGCGATGAGTTGAGGAACGTGTTGTTTTCTGTTTAGTCTAAGTTAAACATGAAATAAGTTAGTTACAAGTGGCCCATTGAGGGCCACCATGAAGCTCACATGGCCCTTGTAGGATTCTGTGTTTCTTGTGTGTTTACCTGTTTTTCCCTGAGGTGGTGATTTTTTATTTTTTATTTTTTTATTTTGTTTGTTTTTTGATTGGCCAGGAGTCCTGATTGAGCGCAGCTGCAGCTGATTATCCTGAGGAGTTTCTGTGTGTATTTAAAGCTGTTCAGAAGATCTGATCTTTACTGGAGCATCACATGCCCTATCGTATGTACTCACAGCCGCTCTGAGTTTTTTTTTTTTTTTCCCTACCTGAGTAATACTTACCTGTTTGGCTTTTTGTGTTCAGACTTAGCTGCTGTGCTTCTTGAGATCTCCTTTGTGGCCTGTGGATAGCATCCTGGAACAGAAGCTCACTCACCTGGACTCACCTGCTGTCTGCCTCACCACTTCCTGGTTTGTTTAACTACTCGATCCTCTGGACTGCTGGCCTCACCACCTCTGGACCTTACCCTCTCCTCCACGCTGTCGCCTCCTCCTGGAAATTGTAAGCACAGCTTACCTGCTTGCATATATTATTCATCATCTCAACAAAAATACCTCCCAGGCTCTTACCTGCTTCCCTCCTCTTACAGATGTGGAACCCCTGTACAGACTCACTGTAAATAAAAATCATTTTCCTTTTGTTCTCCGACTCCTGTGTCTGTTGGTTTCCTGCCGCTCGACTTTGACATCTCCTGTAAACCTGATTAACACCCCTGGTTTAGGGTAAAAGAGCGGGGTTGGGCTATAAAAATTGAATGGAAGTCATGCAAATTGCCAATGAGGATACAAAAACTAATGTGTGTGTTTGAGGGGTCCAGACCTTTGAAACAGAGAGTGGGGAATCAGGGGTATTCCTTAGAGAGTAAATTGAGGGGTGCCTCTCGGTACAAAACCTGTGTGTGTGTGTGTGTGTGTGTGTGTGTGTGTGTGTGTGTGTGNCTGCTGCAGGGGTCCGGACATCCTGATGTGTAAAACCCCTCAGCAGTGGAGACACATGTTCTGGTCTATGTGCACTTAAAGGGACATACGGCGGAGCGAGACACTGAGCTTCAACTCTTTTATTATTTCCTGAACACAGTAAGGCTGTGGCTGTGATCTATAATAATCATAATAATAATAATTATTATTATGTGGAGCCGTGTGTGTGTGTGTGTGTGTGTGTGTGTGTGTGTGTGTGTGTGTGTGTGTGTGTACCTGTATTTTTTCAGACCTTTATGGAACAAATACCTTGTCAGTACTGGTAGTCCTTTTTTGGGACCAAAGATTGGTTCTATTAAGGTGGAACCCCACTGGGGCATTAGAGGTTAGACTAGAGCAGAGGTGCCCAAAGTGGGGCCCGTGGGCCAAAATTGGCCCGCCGAGCCATTTAATTTGGCCCACCAGCAGTTGTCCTAGTTATTAGATTATAATTATGTTAAGATTAAATACAAAATACAAGTAACCACAAGAGACATTTAGATTAGATTTAAGCCCATATATAGATTTGCACACCTTATAAGACCCCAGATACTCAAATTTTAAATTATGAAAAGTCCAATGAGGCTTTCCTGCCTGAGCATACGTTGAATTTTCTTCATGTCCATGGGCTGAAAAAAAATCCTAAAGAATGGGCAACCACACTGGCTGCTAGCTTAATCATAAAAAATAAAACAACTTTACTTAAGTATTAAGCATTTCTTATATTATTGCATTTGGCCCACAGCCCTCAGATTGATTTTAATTTTGGCCCGCTCAGGAAAAATGTTTTTTTATTTTTTATTTTGGCCTTCTCAGGGAAAATGTTTTTTTTTTTTAATTTTGGCCCTCTCATGGAAAATATTTGGGCACCCCTGGGCTAGAGGTAAGCTACCGAAATGACTGGA
Organism: Austrofundulus limnaeus; assembly: GCF_001266775.1. NCBI lineage: Eukaryota > Metazoa > Chordata > Actinopteri > Cyprinodontiformes > Rivulidae > Austrofundulus > Austrofundulus limnaeus. The sequence goes on from NW_013952774.1 coordinate 20,097, forward strand.
ACCTAATGTAAGTACAATATAAGGACAACATGTGGTCCTTGTAGGAATAGAAATACAAACTTGCGTGTGTACTTGTATTTGTTACCTTTTAAGGACTGTTTCTGGTATACACACTTACCTTGGCAGGACCAGTTGTCCTTATGGAGACCAAGGACCAGTACTAATATAGTGGAACTCCATTTTTGGGTTGGGCTTAGGTTTAGGACCAAGGTGGGAATTGAGTTTGGGTTAGGTTTAGAGTTAGTTATGTACTGGGGAGGTTAAACTTCGGGTAAAAGCCAGGGTTAGGCTCTGGAAATGGCTGGAAATGAATGGAAGTCAATCCACAGTCCAAATAAGGATAGAAATACAAATGTGTGTGTTGGGGGGGTTGTTTTTGGTGACATTTGGGGGCAATTTTAAGACAAAATGCCTATATTTGGGGACAACTGGTGCATTTGGGGACAAAAGTGGAGCCCCCATTTGATTTAAATGCCATTGGTGGGTTGGGGGTTGGGTTTAGGACCAAGGTGTGAATTGAGTTTAGGTTAGTTTTAGGGTCAGGTAGGTACCTGTGAGGTTAGCCTTAGGGTTTGTGGTCAGGDTTAGGCTGTAGAAATGTAATGGAAGTCAATGGAATGTCCCCAATTGGATAGCTGTGCAAACTTGTGTGTGTGCGTGTGTTTGTCGGTAGCTATATGAACAGACTTCAATAAAAGTTTTAGAAAGTAATCCTTGAGTCCACAACTGATTACCTTTTGGAGTCAACTCGATTTGAGATGGCGGCTACAGCTAACCTGTCTTAACTGACACAAGAATGGCTATAACGCAGTTATTTTCATATAGTGAGCTAATGTTTGGTGTGGTAGTAGCAGAGTTATCTCTTCAAAACATACGTTAAGCATCAAAAGAAGATTTTTGTAAAGCTGACAATTGAAGGTTGCAAGATTTGACCGAAAACCGCTGGAACTCTTTCTCCAAACCTCTGACATGAAAGTGGGCGAGCGAGCGATAACTGGTTTTTATTAAAAATGTATTAAACTGTGAAAGAATCTTTCCTGTTAGACACAAGAAGAAACAACTGACAACATGCACATTTAGATTAATATCACTCCAAACAGACTGACTGTAGGAAGAACAAAGTAAGGCTAAATGTTTTCTAAAGACTCTACCAATACTAATACCATATTATCATAATACTTTCTAATAAAGCAAACATTGTCTTATAGATTCTGAATTTGGAAACTATTTCTGTGACTTCAGAGATCCTTCAGACAGTGAGAGGTCTGAATAATGGGGATGAGGAAAGGGCAGCAGACAGTCGGAGGGAGAATAAACAGAGGTCAGAGTGGCCGCCAGCTGTTTCAGATGAATAGACTATTATATTGACCCAAGCAGCAGATGGCTGGTCAGCACTCTGATGTACCCACATACAGAAACTATACAAAGACTAATTGGGATCTTCATGTGACTAAAATCTGCTGACTGGCATGTCACTGCTTTGAAATTCAGCATTTTTCACCCCAACAGTCAGTATAACGAGTACACTAAGAAGAACTGTCTGAAAAGACAATAAATCAAATTTACATTGTTGATCCTCTCAAAATGTGTGTTAACTGGAATCAGTTCCACTTTGTTGGGTTTGAAAAACAATATTTTTTGCAAAGAGTTTGGTTTCCTTAGTACGGAGCCCACGAAGAGACATGAGGGTATTTTTTTCTTTTGCGTTCCCACGCAATACTTTTGTGTTCCATCGCAATACTTTTGCATTACCTCGCAATATTATTTTGCGTTCCCATGCAAAAGTCTGATTTTTATATGAACTGAATTGAATCTGACTTTTATTTTGAAATATCCGGTAACAAAAAAATGTGTCACCGCAAGTTCGTGAAATTGACATTGATGTTACGTGGCTGCTGTAGGGGTCACCCTGGTGAAAAAAAAACTTTTCTATTGTTTTTTCTTTGTCTTTGATTTTATTTTTTACACTTATAAGAAGAAAATCATTTTAAAGTGTTTTT
>NW_013952774.1:22142-24527 GCF_001266775.1 Austrofundulus limnaeus
GTTTATGTCAACTCTGAGTGAAATTTTTGTGCCGTTATTATAACTTGTGTTCTGTTCATATAATATTTTTATTAATATTTGTATGTTTGTTCTGGTCATATATCTAAAAATAAATTACTTTATTTTGAGAAATCTGACAAGACCACAAGTTCTTTTCTCATTCATGATCAGAGGGGTGCTTCATGACTTCCTGATTTCCTTCTGCAAGATCTTGTGGGACATGACTTTTATGAGATTAAGCTGGTATTAGTCTCATAAAGCAGGTTCTTACACTGCACTGTGTTAAAATATCAGCATATGACATACTTCCATGCGTGGCTGTGTGATATATTCATTCTAAAGCTGAATTAAAGCAGTAGGCCTACTTGCTAATGGTAAACATGTGAGTTTGTTAATAAACCGGCAGGCACAACAGTGTTTAATGACTTTTGCAAGGGAACGCAAAAGGTATTGCGAGGTAGCGCAATACTTTTGCGTGGGAACACCAAAAAAATCCCCCCATGGGGGACATCCTGTTTTGGTAACTGGATATTTCAAAATAAAAGTCTGATTTAATTCAGTTCACATACAAATCAAACTTTTGTGTGGGAACGCAAAATAATATTGCGAGGGAATGCAAAAGTATTGCGAGGGAACGCGAAGATATTGCGAGGGAATGCAAAAATATTGCGAGGGAACACAAAAGTATTGTGAGGGAATGCAAAAGAAAAAAATCCCCCCATGTCCCCTCGCGGGCTCCGTACTTTAGTAACATAACAGAATTTAAGACAAACATTATTCTCATTGTCACTGACCACAGTTCATCTAACAAGCTAAAACTATTGCCAAAATAAAAGATCACTCGCCACTGTTCATGGTAGAACATTTAAACTATCTTACGTTGGGAAATGACAGCGTGAAGGTGTTTTGGTCAAACCACGTAGTTCCAAAGATATAAAAGGCAACATGAGAGCCAGAGTCTGGTTCTTACAGAGTCTGGTTCTTACATATTTATATGTAGAAATGCTGAGTATCAGAGTAAAACAAGAGACACTATTGTTACCATGTTGGGTCAGTTGTACTTAGATAAAAACATGTTTATTAATGTTATGTTACTTGCTTTGCGAATGGATCCCCCTATTTGTTTCACTCTGAAGCTTTAAACGGACTGAAGAGACCTGTTCTCTACTGTGACTGATTTAGAGTTTAATTTATCACAGCCACAGCATTTCCAGGATAAAAGGGAACAGGCTCATCTGGCTTATTACCAGCACACAGTTCAAAAGCCAGTGTCAGTAACAGAGGTACGTTATCAAAGGAGGGTTTCAGCAAGAGAACTAGTCTCCACTATGGACAACATGAAATCTAAACTTCTTGAAAACATTTAGAGCATTATAGGATGAAAAGTAAGTTTTAAATTACAATTAAAACACTTATTGATTAAACTTTTACTTTTAAATCCAGCAATGAAATTGTTAAAACTATGAATTTCTCCCCAACTGAAACTAAACCACCACTTACACTCTGTTTCACACATCTGCAACTTTGATTTGCATAAAATGATGGTTTGTTTGGATTATTTTTTTTTTTTTTACACTCTGCTACATTTCAGTTTGGCACAAAATACACAGCCCAGAGCTTCGACAAAACCACCACACAAAATCAATTTGATCGATCTGAGATAAAGCAGAACTGTAGAAAATTGTAATCTCCTGCTGAGACATTGTCGATTGCAGTAAATTAAAACAACAATCGTGTGACTGACTGCCATAAGGTTTTTATCTAAATGTGGAAATTGATTCTCTTTTTGGGATTAAGAAATTGGAAAAAAGGATGAAAAATGGACTCTAACCAGCCTCTTCAGTCCCTGTTGTACTTGCAACTCTTGATCAATTTAGCCGCATCTCTGGCTATAAATTAAACCTTGGAAAAAGCGAAATTTTTCCATTAAACTCGGTGGCTCGAAAATATTCACTTGACTCTCTTCCATTTAGGGTTGCCCTTGATGGTTTCACATATTTAGGGGTTAAGGTCAAATGTAAATTTTGCGACCTTTTTAAATTTAACTTTGAGCCGTTGGTGGATAAGGTCAAACAAGACGTAGATAGATGGTCATTGCTTCATTTATCCGTTGCTGGGAGAATTAATACGATTAAAATGAATGTGCTTCCCAAGTTTTCTTTTCTCTTTCAGTGTATCCCTGTTTTTATCCCCGTTTCCTTCTTCAGCAAACTGGACCAAATCATCACTGGATTTACAGTATCTGGGATCATAAACCTTCTAGAATTCGTAAATCATATCTTAGGAGACCAAAAAGTTTGGGTGGAATGGCATGGCCGGACTTTATGTTTTACTATTGGGCATCCAATATTAGAATTCTTATTTATTGGTTAAAGGCAAATGATT
>NW_013952774.1:25218-26627 GCF_001266775.1 Austrofundulus limnaeus
CTCTCTCTCTCTCTCTCTCTCTCTCTCTCTCTCTCTCTCTCTCTCTCTCTCTCTCTCTCTCTCTCTCTATAATATTTCAACATTGGCAAAAATACAGCAGAATTGGCTAAGAAGGCCCAGCAGAGACTATACTTCCTGAGAGTTCTCAGGAGGAATAACATCTGCCGAGAGTTGCTGGTGTCATTCTATCGCTGCTGTATTGAGAGCATCATATGCTATTGCCTCTGCGTGTGGTTCACCAGTTGCACAATAACACAGAGGAAATCACTCCAGAGGATCATTAGCTCAGCCCAGAAGATCACTGGCTGCCCACTGTCCTCACTAGAAGAACTTCATAGCTCCCGCTGTTTCAAGAAAGCCAAAAACATCTTAGAAGACTCCTCACACCCAGGTCACAATATGTTTGAACTGATGCAATCAGGTAGGAGGTACAGGAGAATCAACGCAAGGACAAATAGACTGAAAAACAGCTTCTACCCCACAGCCATCAGGATACTAAATTCAAGGCATTAACAATACTGTGAAGCATCTTTATAAGCACAATATTCCATTGTGAAATGTTTAAGGTGCGACATTTTAACATTCAATGTGCAATATCCCATGTTCACGTTGTAATATTTCAATATTCAATGTGCAATATTCAATGTGCAATATTCAATGTTCATGGTGCAATATTGAGTATTAAATGCGCAATATGTAATGTTCAGGATGAAATACTTCAGTATTCAATATGCAATAATTGCAATGTTTGCATGTGCAATGTTCACAGTGTAATATCTTGATATTTCAATTGTAATTGTTCGATTCTCATGGTGCAGTTTACCTGTTTTTTTCATATGTGGAAACTGAGAACTGGATGGTGTGTTGTGCTAACACCGTTTTTGTTATATCTTGTCTACATACATATATTAAGGAAGCGTAGAGCTGCCACAGGACATGAAATTATTTTTAAACTGGATCTCGTAATAATGAGAAAACTATCTCGTTATAATGAGAAAACTATCTTGTAAAAACAAGAAAATTATCTCGTTATAATGAGAAAACTATCTCGTTATAATGAGAAAACTATCTCATAACGAGAAAACTATCTCATTATAATGAGAAAACTATCTCGTTATAATGAGAAAACTATCTCATAACGAGAAAACAATCTCATTATAATGAGAAAACTATCTCGTTATAATGAGAAAACTATCTCATAATGAGAAAACTATCTCGTTATAATGAGAAAACTATCTTGTAAAAACGAGAAAATTATCTCGTTATAATGAGAAAACTATCTCATAACGAGAAAACTATCTCATAACGAGAAAACTTTCTCATTATAATGAGAAAACTATCACGTTATAACGAGAAAACTATCTCGTAAAAACAAGAAAACTATCTTGTAAAAACGAGAAAATTATCTC
>NW_013952774.1:27903-30449 GCF_001266775.1 Austrofundulus limnaeus
TCTCGTAAAAACAAGAAAACTATCTCGCTATAACGAGAAAACTATCTCGTTATAATGAGAAAACTATCTTGTAAAAACGAGAAAACTATCTCGTTATAACGAGAAAACTATCTTGTAAAAATGAGAAAACTATCTTGTAAAAACGAGAAAATTATCTCATTATAATGAGAAAACTATCTTGTAAAAACAAAAAAACTATCTTGTAAAAACAAAAAAACTATCTTGTAGAAATGAGAAAACTATCTTGTTATATCAATATAACCATCTCGTTATAACGTGTTATGATTTCTTCTGGTTTGTCACTTTCACAGAAGTTTATTGCCTGGATGGTGTGATGGAGAACACGACTGAACCACTATATAAAAAAAAATGAACAGAATTATTTGGGTTTGTGCTCAGATGTTGCAGCTAGTAGCACTTCATAATATTCACTCTCTAATCTGAATTTGGCCCCTATTATTTCAAAAACATTATTCAGTACTAACTTGTCATTCATTAGTGTAGAAATGTGTTCCTCTTGCAGATTTCTTCTTCATAAAAGGGCATATAGTGAGACTCAGTCGTGTTCTCCATCACGCCATCCAGGCAATAAACTTCTGTGAAAGTGAAAAACCAGAAGAAACCATAACATGTTATAACGAGATGGTTATCTTGATACAACAAGATAGTTTTCACGTTTTTACAAAATAGTTTTCTCGTTATAACGAGAGTTTTCTTGTTATAACGAGATCCAGTTTCAAAATAATTTCATGTCATGTGGCAGCTCTACGCTTCCGTAATATCTATACTTTTCTTTTTTTTATCAACTTTATTGTTTTAATGTAAGTCTAGTTTTTTTAACCTTGCTCGGGGAACATGCAATCTCGTTGTACTTGTTACAATGACAATAACGACGATTGACTGATTGATCATTCTCAGATTTCTGAAACTGGGTGCAAATGTTACCAAACCATGTGAGCTCAGATTCTGCACACAAGAATTCCTGTCAGCATTTTGAAACGGCCACACATGCTTCAACAGGACCTTGCTCTGTTAACAGTACAGTTCACTGTTTTAAACTGCAGACTCGTGCTTTTTTGAACTGTAGATGTTTTCCTTGAGGAGATAAACTGCACAGAAACAAGGTTCTGCACAAAGCTGTCCACATGATGGCAGCTATTTTTAGATAAGAGAGGCCAAAGTGGTTTTGCAGAGGAAGCTGAAACAGAAACCTCTGCACTTTTAGTCTTTTGCTCTTAGTATCTCTTAAAGCTTGTTCCAGGGAGTTCCAGGTATTTACTGGGAGTATGTGAGTATAGCACATGAAGAACTCAGTGTAACTACACAACAATACAGTTGCAAGATGCGTACTCTGTTTTAAACACTTCAATCTTTGCACAATGTTATGAAAGAGATTTAAGATCAGAAGCTTAAGACCATTTCCTCTGGTTTCAGTTTGTCGATGGCTCTGTCTCAATGAAACGTCAGTGCTCCTGTGAGCAGCACGCAGCTGGAGTAAGAGTCAGTTTCTGAGGTTGTGCCTTTCACCTAAATAAGAACAGAGCAGTTTATTCAAGTCGAGGGGAAAAGATCCAAGTGGGGCCTAGCTGACACGTGCCAAGCAATTCTGTTTTATTTAGAGTCATGTTTCTGCAGTGAAATACTTCTTGTTCCACATCTTCAAGGTTCAAAACAAAGAGCTCAGAGAGAGAGAAAAAAAGTTTGATTTATCAGCTCACATCGGCATCCCTGCCTGTAAGAATGGAGACGAGACATTAAAAACCATACTTTCTGAAGCAACGTGGCCAAAATTTGATTGGGTTTGGTTTGTGTGAGAAGTTCTGCGACTGTAGAGCTGCTGTTCTGCCTCCGCAACAGGAGTTAGCGGCCGAGTTTCGGTTCCCTGATAAGGATATCACTTGAATATCTGGCGAACCCAGCTGTCCGTCCAACTGATGGCTGATCGGGGAAGGATTACAACCCTGAGCTGGTGCCAGACGGCTGATCTGCTGGGAGGAGCTTGGAAGAAAATACAGGAGAAAGAGACCATGTGCTACAATGAAATAAATAAATAAATAAATAAATAAATAAACAAATAAATAAATAAATAAATAAATAAATAAATAAATAAATAAATAAATAAATAAATAAATAATGGATGGATTTCATCATTCACACCGTTAGTTCAAGATTATTCTGTGCATTTTCTTCTACAGTGTATACTTGTTGCCTTTTAGTTATTCATAAATAAAACTGTTCGGCTCAATCAGGTGATTTTTAGTTTTTGTAATATTTAACTTTATTTACCAATATTTTCCTCTTAGTAATACACTGAGATCCTTTAATTCAGCAACAGTGTTTTTCTTTAAAATTTGCTGCCAAGTTGCTCTATTTTTTTTTTACTGTTACTTTTACCTTTAAGCTTCTAGCTTTTGTTCTGCTGTTTTAGTTAGCCTTTTGACACTTCTAGCTTTTGGTTAACCTTTTGATATTTTGGCTTTGTGTGTGTGTGTGTGTGTGTGTGTGTGTGTGTGTGTGTGTGTGTGTGTGTGTGTGTGTGTGTGTGT
>NW_013952774.1:30489-31666 GCF_001266775.1 Austrofundulus limnaeus
GTGTGTGTGTGTGTGTGTGTGTGTGTGTGTGTGTGTGTGTGTGTGTGTGTGTTTTTTACTTTTATTTTTAAGGAATCCATTTGAAACTTTCAGCTGCTTTTAATCAAATATGTCAAGTTTAAACATTTAGCCAGATTTTTGTTACTTATGCAACTTTTATCGTTTAACCTTTTACTATTTTTAGCCTTTAGATAATGTTCTTGTCATCGCTTCAATAACTCAGTTATAGCTTCTTCAGCAAATTTTTGCAGAGTCCCTCTACCTTCATGCTGCATTTTGACAGAAATCTGATTAGATGAGTTACTTGATGCCCCAGAAGCTGTTGGTGTTTGTTGCAGAGATTCTCATTCTTCAGCTGTCCTGTTCAGAGTTCAGAAATGGAGGGGGACATGGTGTACAGCACGCAGATTTAACAGGGTCATAACTCAGAAGAACAAATTCTTTTAAGATAGATTCTGGAGCAGGGAAAAAAACTGAAACCCAGCTCTCTGCAACAACAATGGTCTCATTCAACAACTATGTTTATGTAGGTCAAATCTACAGGGGGAAAGATTCATTACCGCTGCATGGCAAATCCTTATGTGTTCACACAATTAGTGCATCCAGTGAGGCTGTTCACAAATCAACATGTCAGTGTACAATGTGACTGCTGGACAAACAACATGTCAGGTTTTTAACTCATAATGTCCACTTTGGAAGTAAAAGTTGAATACAGATGAGTTTTATTGGGTTTTTTTTTTCAGATTGTTTGAATCATTTAATTCAAATCATCAGCACAAAGCAAAAAGCCTACATGTGCACTGTATCATTTAAAGTTGCTCCTTTTATTTATTTAAAGCACTTTTTGTCTTATTAGTGTTGTGAAACCTACTAAGCTTCTTTTACATAATGTTAAAAGGTTGCCGTTATTTATGAAGCGCTTTTTGTTTAAAACAAAAATTTTAAAAAACAAAGTGACTTTTTTTTATTATACTGACTCTACGTTTGAATTATTAACTTGAACAATACCAGTTTACAAAAAAATTAGGGAGTGCTCAGAAAAAGAAAAAAAGAAGCCTATCGAAACCATATTGTTGATTTCACCTTCAGGTGAAAATGAAGACCCCAAACCCAGACCCAAACCAGTGGTTATTCCGTATGTTGCGGGTGTTTCGGAGAAACTGAGACGTTTATTTTC
>NW_013952774.1:32122-40645 GCF_001266775.1 Austrofundulus limnaeus
CAGTCTGAGAGTTTCAGGCAAAACAGCCTGAAACTCTCAGACTGAAGAAGTCTCTTGGAGGAGAGACGAAACGTTTCATTAGAGAAGAACCCGTCCAGAAGACCTATACAATTTTTTTCCTTTTGATTTTTTACCTGGATTACTGAGATGCATCAGGACATATTGTTGATTATTTACTAAAGTTGTACTTTACAAAAATTTTGTAGACTGAAAGATTTTATTTTTTATTTTCACAAAGCTATTCTATTCTATTCTATTTTATTCTATTCTATTTCTTTGTGTACTAAAAACACTGTCAGATCTTGCAATTCGGTTCACTAATTTATGACTCATTTGATTAGTGTGATTTGACCTCATTGCATGACTCTTTAAAAAACAGCAGCTGAAGGATTTTATTTTCAGGTATTCATTTTATGCATCTTTAGCCACAAAAAAAAAAAAAAAACAACTAAATGTCAGCATGGTTTATATAACAATATTAATCTTATTACTTGTGGTTTTATGTGAGACGCTGAAACAGTTGAGCCTTCATTGTTGAATCAGAACTACAAAACTGAAACAACCTGGCTTTTTTTTGTTTGTTTGTTTGTTTTTTGTTTGTTTTTTGTTTGTTTTTTGTTTGTTTGTTTTGTAAACGTGCCTTCAGGGACACCGTACTTTCTTCCTCCCCACGATATCTGTGTTTTCTGCCCAGTAACGCTTTCTTCAATGTCTTTATTGCACTCAGCCAGCCGGTGACATCATTCCCCTTTCACCCACTTCCACGGAGGCTGCAGTTCGAGGTAACTCGCGGTCAAACCACGATGCGTTCAAGTCCTGCTCCGAACTCCGGGCAATCAAAACACCGAGCTAAACTCAGTTAAAGAAAACAAACAAATAAACAACCGGAAAAACTATTTAATCTTCCTAAAAGGGTTTTAAAAACACAAAAGACAAATCACTTCTGAATTGTAAGAGACAAATGCAGCTATTTGGGTGAATAAGAAATTAATTTTTCACTTTTTATTGCTGCACAACAGTTTATCTGAACATATCTGCAGCTTATATTGTAGATAGACAAATACTGGCTTGTTTTAACATCTAAAATATTGATTATTTTGCTCTTACATGCTCTACTGATTCGTTTTGTATTTTACTTGCCTGTTCTTTGTATTGTTATATTTCAAATAAATTTCATATTTATTCATCATGATATTTTATGTGTGTGTATGTTTTTATTTTACGACTTTTCAGTTTAGGGGTTTGTATGTGCTACCTTTGGCAAAAATTACACACATAAATGGTTAAAGCTTACAAAAGGACAACTCAGGTATATTACAAAATGGCCACAAAGGCCGTCTTAATGTCCGCTCAATCACAAATCACAGACGAAGTACACCACACCATTTACGGAGCTAAAACAGTGACAGCACACTGATGTTGGAAAATAGTGTCGAAAAATAAAACATGGTCAATAAGAGAAACAAAACTCGTTTTAAACTGCAACATTTCAAGCTACCAAAATTGTGACAACTTGCAGTAACAATGTAACTAAAAGAACTCTGTAGCTCTGTATTGAAAACTTTTCTCATCAAGAATAAAAACCGCTGTAGCGAGTACGATTTTCAATGTCACCGTTTCTTTTTAAGATGACAATGTTTTATGTTTCAAAGCCATGTCTCTTTTTTTGATGGCACTGTAAGCTGTCGCTGTTTTAGCTCTACAGAAAAACTCCCACATAGACTTGAACTTTCAGAAGCCAAAACCAAAACAGACAGGAAGCAAAACTCAGCTGTGTCGATGTGGAGCGTAATGCTTTTAATGTGTGACAACTTCCTGTCATCCGTACAAGGTTGTAGTCTTATGAGGAAATGATTTAGAAAAAATACGTTTATATATAAATTATTGATTGTCTTTTGGCAGTAACTGTGTTTTTTGTTGTTTCATTCCATGAGCAATGGTCCCACAGACCATATGTCATCACATTACCACATTACGTCAGCTATTTCACTTCTGTTATTTGCTTTACGACACACGGGCTCAACCTTGCCCCTTAGCCGTTTCACTCCGTTAAGAAACCACACAAGGTGGCCAGAATTCTGACCTATGACCTCACATCCTGGTTTGTAGCCTCACAACAGCAGCTCATAGGAGCAGACAGTGAAATCAGTGGCGTCCCTTTTTTTCTTTACTAAAGAAGATTTTTATTAATTTTTTTAGATTTTTACCTCCTCAAAGCCTCCATCAAAACTACTATTCGCGTTCTAACTCCTGCCAGTCGGTTGTTGAGAGGAACCAGTATAACAAGACATAATTTCATCACATCAGTTTTTTTTTTCAATTGATCCAACAAACTTTGTTTTTCTTTTAAAAATATGTTTGACTCTGTTGCTTCTGTTCTTGTTTATAAAGGAGCTGGGAGTAGCTAAGACCGTGATTGTATTTTTTTTTTCCTGCTGCGTGATTAGGCCACAATTGAATATGTTTCGAAGCTTTTTATTTCAGTTTTCACATTTCCCGACCACACCTGAACGCCACATCCCGTCGCTGCAGCAAAGAATGTGCTCAACGTTTTCTTCCCAGCATCCTGAGCCGTTTGTGTCTGCTTAAAGTTGTTTATTGGAAGGGAAACATTTGCAGTATTAAATCCCATTGTTTGTTTTCTGTGTAATGTATCTCCAGACATGAAGAAGGGTAAAACAAAAATAAAAATAAAAAAAGACGACACAGTATGTTTTATATCAGTGTACCTACACGTCTCCACAGATGTGACACATTTTAAAAGCCTGCAGATAAATTTAGGTGATCTGTTCTCCATCTCTCCCTCCTCCTCCTCCTCCTCTGCTCGCCTCCATCATGCTGGGGTTACTATCGGCCAAATCTCCCCTCCTCCTCCATTCTGCGAGCCGGGGTTACTATCGGGCAGAATATTCCCATCCTTCCTTCTTTTCACGAGTCCAGCTCTTCTGCACCTGCATTTATTTTCTCAGGTCCACAGCGTGTCGATATATAGCTGCACACAGGTTTCAAGCTCTCAGAGGTGGAAATTTCAAAGATGCTAATTAATCCTGAGCTGCGGTGTGCTGGGGTTACTGTCGGTCAAAGTGAGCACCTTTGCATTTATGGGAATGGAACAGGGAAACACACCTAAAGTCGGTTTTAACCGCGTGTTTTTCCCTCAAATTGTGTTTGAAATACAGAATAAGAGCTTCGCTAAACAGGTCAGGAACTTTACCCAGAAACAAAGATCTATTACAGGTTTTTCTTCCTCGTCTACTTTCAAGGAAGCCCCATCCTCCTCCTCTCCAGTGTACATACAGGTCTGTTATACAGTCAATACAGTCAGAGGAGGAGATGTGCTTTGTCAAATAGAGGGGGAAAGTACAGAGTGTTTATCTGAGCTATGAGTTAAAATGAAAAGTTTGTCTGTTGCAACAAAGTCTCTTGTTGATCTATGAGTTTACTCAGCAGTTTTTAGATTTGCAGCCTAAAAAAGGTCTAAATTTGTCTTTCAATGTGTTGCAGAACTAGACTGACACTTGATCCATTTTTGTGTGACTGCCATAAACTGTGGATAAGATTTCACTCCAAAGTGACTTCTCAAACACACAATTCTTGAATAAACACTTATCGGCCAGACGCTTTGCACGCCAAAGTGTTTAAACAAAGAGTTTGCCTATAGTTGTAGTCATTATTGCGTGTGCTAAGGTTGATTAACACTGGTAAATTGTGAAACAAGTTGACTCCAAAAGATTTTCGATCTAGAGATGTACATCCAGTGATCATTTTCTAAGAGTTTCAATGAAATCCATCCGTTCATGAAACATTTTGCCACCAAAAAAACAAAAAACCACCAAAAATATACGTGTTACACCTCAGAGTTGCTCACACATTCTTTCCACACCTTCTTTTTGACCAATATTTGTATTAACTTGAACAAGATTAAGCAGTTGGTGTTATTGAGTGTTTCTCTGAGTGTTTCTACTCCACCTAGGCTGCATTTTTGAGCGCAGATCCACTGAGAAACTTGCTGTTTCAGCAACATTTAATTTAAAAACTGTACTTTTGAGATTAAACAAATGTTCATAATTAATATAACTAAATTACAAGTTAAAAGGGGCATGGACATTTCTCTTTTTTTCTTTCGAAAAAATATCGAACCGTGAGATTAAAGTATTGAACCAAACCGAACTATGAATTTCATGGTAACAATTTGTTGTAAGGAATTGTAAAGTAGCAACATATCTTTGTAGCAGATTATTTTGTTGAACTCAGCATAAATGTGACAACACAGGAAGCAGGATGCAGTTCATCTGCCAACTGTGTTTCATGAAGCAGGAAGGTGTCACCCAACAGAGGGGAGTAGGATTGAAATATGCAGTTTTGCGTTTAATACATGAATGTTCAGCAGTCTGTGTTTCCTTAGAAATTTTTAGTAATTATTTGTGTCGTTAAATTTTGTTTTTGCTGTTTTTGCACAAAAATGTTGCTGATTATCATCTGCTTGACTATTGGTCTGACCTTTTCACCACAACTTGTAAAAAAATTTTGTCACAAATGCTGTATTTTCATTTAAGCAATACTCAAGGACCTTTTTGTCTTTTTTTCTTTTTTTTTTTTTTTACGGCTGTAGAAGTTGACATATGATCATCCTACACATATAAAGTGAACGCATTGCAACAATAGTAAGTGAAGGGGACGTGTCCCCCCCCCCCCCCCCACTTTTCAAAAGTATCCGTTTAATTACCAGTGGTAATAAAAAAGCCTTATTTTTAATCCATCTTCAGGTGATGCAGGAGCTGATGAGAGTCAGGGTCAGCAGGTAGGGACAGAGCTCTGTGGCTCAGGTGAGTGATGATGATGATGATGATGATGATGATGATGATGATGAAGGTGCTGCTGAGAAATTATGAATGAAATCTAAAATATTTACTCAAATCAGTATTTATTTTGAGTCCATTCTAAACAGTTGTGTGAAGTTTATGAAATATATTGCTGATTTAAAGGCATAATCTACAGCATGTTTAAACTGAATTTATTATATTTTGAATAGTATAAAAATTATGTGCTTATTAAAATTTTCACTTTAATTAGTAAGTAGGAAGTGGTAGAAATAGAGGTGATACCAGGGTCAGAAGGAACCTGCAGACCTATTTTTGCTTTAATAATTACATGCAGATTGATAAAACTGACAAATGTTTTTTGTTTTATTTTATTTTTTGTCACCATAACACAGTGTCATTTTATGTTCTGAAAGCTGCATGACACCCTGTTCCTTTTGGTTATGAGTAGGCCTATCACTAAATCATAAAAAGTGAAACGCCCCTCGAAATTCACTGTTGGTGGTTATCAGTATTGCACCTGTTCACTGGGTAAAGTTATTATTAGTTTTAAACATGCAGTTAATGGTCATTTGGCACACTGACAAGTTACAATTTAAAATAAATCAAGAATAAACAATATGAAAGTGAAAGGCACCTTTAAAGTCACTGGATATGTTAAACTGTGTCACATTAATTAACCTTATCTCAGCTGTAGCAGTGAGTCTAAAACAGGATGATAGAACTAGTTTAATGAAGAATCTGTCTCTGAAATAATTATTAAATCAAGTGTTTATTTATGTATGTAAATGTATGTTTAAGAACCTGGTAAAAAAAAAAAAAAAACACCAGAATGCAGGAAATGGCATCTGTTTCGTTCAAAATTTTCTGGGGGAGGACCCCCAGACACCCCACCCTGACCTGTGTGTCCCCCCCACTTTTAAAATGGGTCTGACGCCCACGAGTGAACATCAAATTTTACATTTTAGGAGTTTGAACAGGACAGTTTCTGTTGTTGCTTCAGAAAAAAGCTTCAAACTTTAAGTCAATAACACAATAAAAATGTATAGCTTTAAAACATCCTTTTTTTGCTTTAAAATTTCACCTTTTCAAAGAGTTTAAATTGACAAATGGGTGGTAAAAATATGCTTTTATCTAAATATATATTTTGGAAACTATAGAGGAGTAAAAGAACCTCGAAAGTACATTAAATTGGTGGACATTTTGCATACAAAATGTATTTTAGATTCCTCAAACTAAAACGCCTGTCTTTTTGTTGTCAGCTAAAAGTCCAACAGAAATTCGAAGTGTTGTAACATCCTAGAAAGCCTCGTCCTAACGATCCCACCATCCCTGATAATCTCATCACGCTGTGCCAGCCATAACAAACCATTGTCCTTCAGCCGGCTGGAATAATGCTCCCTGACAACGTTATGCTCACAACCAACATGTTGTACATCCTGATCTATTGAACGTTTATGATTTTTTTCACCCTCATATTATCAGCTTTACAATTTTTACATTTCATCTTCTAACTGAGCTGTTGATGCCCCCATTTTTTACTTTTTTTTTCTGCTTTGGAATTGATGATCCTAAATTTGCACGATATTTGTTGTGTGATTTTAACTTTTGTTTTGTTCCTCCTGTCTTACCTGTTTTGAAAGGAACATTACCTTTGAGTTTACACTGTAACAAGACATTAACTGGCCCATATTAATGTCAACAATCTTCTTGTGTCCTTTTTTTTTGTCTGTTCTTTCCACTGAAGGAGACCAGGAATAGAAACTTGTTTTTTACAATAAAACTTTATTTTCTTTGTCATCTTTATCCGTCTTGATTATCATATCTTTAAAGGTTTATTCAATTGGCTAAAACATTTGTTTTTGGAGTTATTTTTACAGAAATTAGGCACTGAAGCAGGAAGAGGTGTGCAGTGATCAGGACCGGCCTCAGCCAATTTGGTGCCCTTGCACAGTTCTTTAAAATCTCACTGACAATTTACATACAGCTACTGTATACACACAATTAAATAATGTTTCTTTGATATTTTTATCTTTAGAAATCATGTTTAATTAAAATAGTAAACAATATAATTCATTTGAAACAGAATAGTCTACCTCATATCTGCCAAAATCTGCTGACAGCAACAAGGACCACCTGTTCATGTTAACAAGCAGCTGTGGACTGAAGCAGTTCTAGGGGGGTTCTGGGGTATGCTCCTTCTGAAAAATTTCCAGTTCCACTCAAAACTCTGCATTTCCCAGCCATTTAAGAGCATTTACTAAATTGTTGGGGTTAATAAAATAATATAAAATCAGTATTTCATGAAGGTATCTTTGGCGATGGCAGTGATTGAGCAGAAGAGTTTTATTCTGCTGTGCCAGTTATCAGATGAAAAGCTTGTGTTTACAGAAAATATGTTCCACCTCCGTCATTTAGTCTGAGGTCTTTGAATCATTAAAATGGATGCATGTCAGCTGTGTCGCAAATTTTACGTACAGATGAAACAGATGTAAATATTTCTATGTACACAAAATCTTGCATTAAAATTCAAACCTCTAATTTTCCAATCATTTTGACATTCTTTACTTGTTTAAATTAAATAGAAAAAAATAGAAGATAACATACATCAAAGCATATAGCTTTGTCTTTTATAAATACGTTTTTTTAATAAAGTAACTTTGACATTATTTAAACTGTAACACTGAAGAAAAGAACATCCCACAAAACAGGTTAGACGCTGCTGTTTGAAGGTTTGTTTCCACACTCATCTTGAGAAACTAAACTTTGATTTGCCAAATTCCTCAAAGTGGAAGAAGGAAGAAAAGAATTAACGTACTTTCATGTTGGATGATTATCATCCCGCCTATTGATGTTAGCAGATTTGGATGTGCTCTGATGGATTAAATGACTAATCTGTCTGATTGAGGATTATGTTTTTAATTCGAGCCCCTGCTGGGAGAGCTTGCACCCCCTCTTCACTGGGACAGCAAACGTTAAACTGACCACACTGACCAGTCCTATAGGCTTTGTCCCTCAGCTGTCAGCACCTGTTAGAGCTCATTACACTCAATAAAGTTGAAGCAGGTGTCATGTTTTTTAATGTTACAAGTAGTTTGAAGTTAGTGGCACAAATACCATGTATATATATTAAAAAAACAGCTGTATGTTTGCAGCAAAACAGAAGGCAAAAAATAAAAGGATCCAAACAAAACAATTTCATATCTTTTGTAAAATAAAAGGTTAATTTCTCTAAATATTTCATTAGAACCACACACTGAGTTTTTCAGAGTTGCTAAAGCCGCAGATATTTTCAAGTAACTGTCCAGTCCTTTCCTCACTTGACCCCGTTTTTGGCCAAGCTAAAAACGGCCCCCTGCAATTTTGCTGACAGCGTTCTCCTCCACACCAGCTTTGCTCAGCGCCAACAGGCCAGAGAGTCACTCAGGACAAAAGTACACACTGTGGGAAAGCCAAACGTTGACAGCTGTTCCTGAACAGAGTATTGTTGTTGATCGTCACTGCTGAGCTGCCATGAGGGAGAAGAAATTGTGACACACTTTATAGGCAACAACTTATGCAGGACAAGTCCATTGTAAATAGGAATTATTTATTTATTTCTTTATTTCTTTATTTCTTTATTTCTTTATTTCTTTATTTATTTATTTTTGCAGTTTACTATACCATACCATACCATACCATACCGTACCATACCGTACCATAC
>NW_013952774.1:41267-43193 GCF_001266775.1 Austrofundulus limnaeus
ATACCATACCATACCATACCATACCATACCATACCGTACCATACATACCATACCATACCATACCATACCATACCGTACCATACCATACCGTACCATACCATACTGTACCATACCATACCATACCATACATACCGTACCATACCATACCATACCGTACCATACATACCATACCATACCATACCGTACCATAGATACCATACCATACCATACCATACCATACCGTACTGTACCGTACCGTACCGTACCGTACCGTACCGTACCGTACCATACCATACCATACCACTTTAATTTATAAAGCACTTTAAACAGCACAAGGCCAACCAAAGTGCTGTATAGTAGACAGACACAACAGGACATAACTAAAATAACAGTCAAAATACAGATAAAAATACAGAGCATTTATATTTACAGTACACATAGAATGGAGTTATGATACACGGTGAGGTTTTGCACCATCTCACTCAGACTCAAAGGCAAGGGAGTAGTAGTGTGTTTTTAAGCGAGACATGAAGACAGCAAGGGAAGAGGACTGTCTGACCTGTAGTGGTAGGTCATTCCACAGTTTTGGGCCTACTACAGAAAAGGATCTGTCACCTCTCAGTTAAAATGAGATAGGGACCTTCAGAAGCAGCTGAAGTTGAAATTTGGCTTTAATTTGGAAAAAAATGTGAGTAAATAGCATCAGTTTGAAACAACTAAGTTTAATTTTGATTTGATTGACACATTAACAGCTAATATAAGCGGGCAAAAAGAAAGAGTTGTTACCATCTCCTGTATTAACTTATACGTTGCTGCCAGTTTTAAACTACAATTATTCTGGCAGAAATATTGTATAATTCCTGCCAAAAGTACCACATCCTGCACTGAGAACTCTTCAGCTAGCTGCTGCTGCCATTGGCTTTTGCCCATACCCATTCAATTCTACGTAAATAAAACAAAAATGTGAAACTGACAGCAGTTGATGTTGGTCGCTCTAAACGCTAAGAAGCTTTTAAGAGATTAATTTTCTGATGACAGCAAATCACTTTGGTCTTGGCTTGTCTCTGACTATTCATAAAACTCTCAATATGGTCCTATTAAACTCTTTTTTTGTCAAAATGTTGTCACAAAAACAGCTATATACAACAGGTAAGATATTACTGTTCACAACATTTCCACAGAACCAAGCTCCAAAAGATTTGAACTATTCTTTTGGCTTCATTATAACCTAAATAAATGCATAAAGTGCATGTGTAAATGTAAACTAGCTTAGTATATCAATATAGGAACATATAAATGTGTAAACATAAAATGCCCCCTGTGAGCAAAAGGTGTGAATCAGGGCCCCAATGATACCAACACAAAGAAGGACAAAAACAAGGGGATGTTGAACCCCCACTTGCATTCACTACATTCACATAACGCGACACGGGTCAGGTGATGGGGCACATGACCCTCTATGAACAATAGAGCCAATCAAGCCTATTGTTAGGCAATGGCCCTCTTTTGCATGTGACTAAATAGAGCTAATCAAGCCTATTGTTAGGCAATGGCCCTCTTTTGCATGTGACTAACCTGTTTGTCCAGGTGGAGGCAGTGCTTATAAGGCTGAGTTCACCTGAAACTCATCAGACTGAAGAAGTCTCTTAGAGAAGAGACGAAACGTTTCACTAAAGAAAAAAACCATTCAGAGGACCTACTTATTTTTTCTTTTTCATATAAATGTGTGTGTAACAGAACTGCAGCTAACTGCTAAGATGAGCAAATCTATGGATAAAAGCTAAAATTAGCAAAACAATGGCTAAAAGCTACAACTGCTCATAGGCATAACTTGCAGGTGGGAAGGGGGTTAACATATACAGCAGGTAAAATAAGTATTGAACACGTCAACATTTTTCTCAGTAAATATATTACTAGAGGTGCTAATGACATGAAATTTTCACCAGA
>NW_013952774.1:44375-61943 GCF_001266775.1 Austrofundulus limnaeus
TCTGGTGAAAATTTCATGTCATTAGCACCTCTAGTAATATATTTACTGAGAAAAATGGTGACGTGTTCAATACTTATTTTACCCGCTGAATGCATAACATTTATGGGTAATAAATACCATTAAACACTGTAATGTTATTATTAATTACATTTTTCTATTATAAACAGTGATAATAATTTATTATTAATAATAAAACTTTTATTAAATTAAATCTTAATAACATGCTGCAACCACCCCCAATTTTGTAACATTTGACCTTTTTACATAATTTGCTATAATAATTTAGTTTGTCTAAACCTTCCCTGAGTAACAGAGTCAAATGCAAAAGTGTTTCCTCTAGTTCAAAGCTGAAACCAGGGGGGGCAAAAACTGGTTAGAACAGCTACAAATCTATAACTAGCTGAACAATAGCTAAAAGCTAAGCTTGTAGCTCAGCTGAAGTGCGTCGCTGGCCCTTTAAGAGATGTTTTGCCTCAGCACGTGCTCGCCTTATATGGAGCAGCAACAAACAGTGACCGTTAGTTACCTCTGCAGTTCCTCTGCTTGGCATCAAGCTGCGCTATAAAAGCCTGGCGGAGAAGAAAAAACAGTTTTGTAAAGACACTGATACAGAGAACACGGAGGAGCATCGCAACCTCGGAGGAAACTCATTTATTTCCACTTTTTTTGTTTCACCATCTGGGAAAAAAAGACTGCAGTTTATGAGGCAGAGAAGTGAATATTCACACAAGATTAAGGTTGGTCACTTAAAGTCTTTATGAGTTTTTTTTTTTTTTTTTTTTTTTTTTTTTTGAGGGGGGAAGGATTTGCGAGTTTCTTTGTTAGACAAAGATGTACCAGAGAGCCATTTGTAACACTTTATGTTACAGTTTACTAATTCTTTATTAGTTTAATTACATAAAGTTACTAAAAAAAAACGCAACATTTTTTGTCGCCTGGAAATGAATTTAATGCGCTCTGTTTATAATTTAATTATCATCAAATGTAATGAATTTTGACACTGCGGACTTACAAAAACAACACATGTTTATGGTCGAATAACGCTTTTAAAAGAATGACATTCGGCCTTTCGTTTCTTTTAGCGTATTTATCTGTCCATCTGGACATGTCTGGAGTCTGCAAGGACTAACATCAAGCTTGTTAGAGTGAAATATAAAGCTTCCGGTGATGCACTTCAAAATAAAAGTCGGCTCGTTGCAACGCAAGGTTTTACTTCATTTAACGCTGAGCGAAAAGCTATTTTAGAGTAACTTTAAAGTATATGTTGTGTGAAATTGATTTAATATACATCTATGTGAATACCACGACCAATTGTGACTGTTAATGGAGAAGTGCAGTTATTTGCGCTTTTATTTTGAAGGGTGTATATTTTTGTAGCTTTAATTTGTCTGACTTGATGCTGTAGGTGCTCGCGTCTACCTCGAATGAACGACAGTAACCCCAGTCCCACTGAACAATGAAAGAAGAGGAAAGTCAGTTTGTCATGGGATGGTTTTTTGATAGATTTAAATGAAATGTGGTCGTGCTGCTAAAGGTTGTTTTGAAAAGCAACCAACTCTCGCTTTGTTTTTATTTCTTTAACTATCAAGTAGTATTTTTTTTATTTGATGAAAGACGTCTGGAACTATAGCGTTTTTTTTAATCTTTTTATTGTAATGTCTTTATGAACATACAGCATAGCCGACTTGTCTGCTGTGATGATGATGCTGCGGCGTCGATAACTCGATTTTTGTTCCGTTTTTAGAGTTGCACAAAACATTCACAGGATGTGTCTCATTTTCTCTTTTAATGCAAGGAAATGTATTAGCACGGTGTCACTTTGATTGAACCCTTAGGTGTTGCATGAAAACAATGAAGTTGGGGGTGGGGGGGTCTGCCTCGTGACACGTGAGCAAGAAATGATGGTAAACAAGTATTAATGTGATTTCTCTGCGTGGTCACCGCTAGAGGCGCTCGCGCTCTGCACCAATCCGAACTGCTGCTCACTGAGCTGAAATAACAGGAAAAATAATTTTAAAAAAGCTATTTTCTATGCAAGCTGCGTATATAATGTCTATCACATCCTCTATTAATAAAACCATTAAAAACAAACCATCAAACTGGTTGTAACATAACATGGTTAGAATTAGTGGAAGATGCAGACTGTACAATAAATATGAGCCAACTCATAAATCACGTGCTTTTTTCCCTATGTAACAATGATTAAATATATTGCATTGTCCAAATATTAGATTTAGTGCTTTAAATATAGCTAAAAGGTGCATGTTTGTTTTATAATGTTTGAATAAAGTGACAGTGCTTTTCTTTTACATTAGTGCAGAGGAGCCCAAAGTGGGGCCCGTGGGCCAAATTTGGCCCGCCAAGCCATTTGATTTGGCCCACCAACAGTTGCCAAAGTTACAAGGTTGTAAGCTGTTATCCTATGTAGAAACACAGTGTTTCCATTGGTCAAATGACTATATAAAAGGGCTGTAGTGAAGGTAGTTTTCATTCATGGTGCTGACTTTATCTTTGATTTATTAGGATTAAACATGAAACATGAAACAACAACAAGAAATATTTAGATCAGATTTAACCCCACATGTAGATTTGCACACTTTATAATACCACAAAAACTCATATTTTATCAATTTATAAAACGTCCCATGAGCCTTTGCTACTTGAGCGTATGGCAGACTTTCTCCAAGTGCACAGAATAAAACAAAAGAGGGCCATTGCACAGCTTAATCGTTAAAAATAAAGGACTTTACTTTAAAAAGTATTTGTATTTCATGTATTATATTACTGCATTTGGCCCCGATAGATTTTCATTTTAGCCCACTCAAGGAAAATGTTTGGGCACCCCGCATTAGTGTTTTTTTTTTAAGTGGAATACCTTTAATGATTCAGAAGAGGTGGATCTGAACAGGCGATATGTTAGGTCACTCAATGTGCTGTCCCTTGATTCCAAAGTTCCTGTTAGTTTTTTTTTTTTTTTTCTTATTTCGAAATCTTCAACAGTCCAAAATTTATACAGAGTTGTGGTTTATATTTACACAAAATTAGTTTTAGTAAATCAATGCCTGTATTTTATTTATATTCATAACAGAAGGAGGGGGTGATATGGATGTAGTCATCTGGCTCTGATTCTTCTCTCTCTCTTTTTGTTCACAAATTTAATTTAATTTATATCATGGTTAAGCGTAAGTGGGTTTTTATTTTTATGTAAAAAAATCAGTTCTGAGACAATTTAAGAAATGTCACAATTTAGAAAAGGATTTTGCAACAGGTTAAATAATCAGCAGAGCGCTTCATGTTTGAACATCACTCTGTCCTTGGCTGATCTGGTTCGACTTTCCCCGACAGCCAATCAGCTTCATTCTGTATAAAGGCCATTCAGCTTGTGATTCTTTCATTGGAGAAAATTAAGTTTTACCTCAAAATGAAAGATTGTTTTACTCTGAGAACAACTACATCCCCTTTTTTAAATGGTCACCAAGACCTGATGCTAAATCTTTACCAAAGACTTGTGTCCTCAAACTGAATAAACACAAAGGTAGAAACTTTATGCAATCATTATTGAACTTTGTGGATGAAACTATTCGATTGAGGATAAACAGTGAAAGTATCCTTTAATCCTTTTTTCCAACATTTACATAAAATGCGTTATTGTGTTTAAGTGGCTTAACTCTGGCGTGATGCAGCTATACCTTTTATGACCTGACTGCCACCCCCCACCCCCCACCCACTCATTCTCCCACATGAAGTGCTTAAACTTTGGACTGATGAGTTTACATTAAGCAAACCAGAATTTGCTGGATTTGCCAGCTTTTCTCAGTCGACGGTTGACTTGAAGCCCTGCTCTTTCTTTTATTTTACCAGGTGAATGCTTTAGCATCGTTTTCATCCAGTGAAGTATCTGAGTTTTCTCAAAGCATCTTATTCTTTTTAATCTATTATCATTTATTAAGTTTTTTTTAATAATAATCATTGCGTGACTATTTAGTTTTTATGCCTGTCTGTGACACAACCAGCTGGATGAAACTGCCTGTTTCAGCTTTTGTGAGTTTGGTTATGGTTTGTTGACGTCATAAATTTTTGTTCTGCTTTCAAATCAGTTTTCTGCACCAACATCTGTGAGATTTTATTTTCGCAGGAAGGCGGCGAGTTAAATCTGCGTCTTTGTCACGATCCAGAGTGTGATTTGGCAACATTGTGGCTGTCAGTTAGTTTTGAGTCATGCAGAGTTGCAGTTTTTTGACCTTGTTTTTGTGGCGTTGCAGTGAGGAGCTGGAGTTTGCTCAGTGAGGTTGGGAAGACGACAACATGGCGGTCTCCACTCAGCTGGGGCTGCTGCTGTGGAAGAACTTCACCTACAGACGGAGACAGACTGTGAGTTGGAGGGGCGTTGACCCCTGCTTTAAAGGGGTTAAGAAGGGGCGCTGAAAAATGTTGTTCTGACAACTGTTTTCTGTTTAAAACGTTGATGTTTTTATGTTTAAATTATTTCCTAAATTCACTCAAATTTATTTTTTTATTGTCATGATGTCTTAAAGGGGACATATCATGCAAAATCCACTTTTTTAACTGTTAAATACATCGTAAATAATCGAAACCCCCTCTATCAAACTAGAATGATCCAGTCTGGAAGCTGGAGGGGAGGGTGTGCAGCGCCTTGTTTAGATTTACAGAGACAGCCTCAAAAGGAGTTGATCTAAGACACGCCACGGAAAAGGGGTGAAGGAGGGGCTTGTGGAGTTACAGTAAGGAGGAATTCAAACCAAAAATATTGCAGTTCCACTTTAAATATCCCAACTGAATGATTAAAATGTGGAAAATAAGGATTTAAAAGCATCAAATGTCTCCTTTAACTGTGTGATAACAGCAGTCAGGCTAGTTTAAATACAGCCTGAACAACAAAGGGGTGTCTGTCCTCTCAGACCTTACATTAATCTAAACCCACATCCAAAAGATTTCAACCTTAAAATAAATCATTCTTACAAGAGGACAATTACAAAAATGACTGTGATATAATTGTTTCTTTACACTTTTGTTAAAAAGTGTAACAGTTTATAGCTAGCTGTGAGTAAGCCAAAGATGTAAAGAGGTGTATGCTCACATGCTAATGCTACGCTGATTTGATTCAGTTTGAAACGTCAGCATGTTGCTTCTTTATGGTGAGGAGAGGTTCATCTGCATACAGTTAGACCGTTTGTCCATCAAACAGAAGCAGCTCCTCTTGGCGACAGCTGGAGTGGTGTGACTTTTCAGGCCAGTCTCTTTTCATCAAACACAGTCTGGCTTTTTTAGGACATCAGCTTTAGTCTTTATCCGCCACACTGCTGCTCTTTCAGGCAGGCAGCTGAAGCTCGGGGGCCATATGGTGCAGATGGAAAAACCTGTAGTCTATTAAAGCCAGTAGAGCTCAGGGGTAGACATAACCATTGTTTAGGTTGTCCGAGACAACCTATTTTTCATTTTGAAAAACCAGATCCTGTACCAAGAAAAAAAAGACCTTGATTAAAGTTCTCTGCCGCGGGTGTTTGGTTAGGTTAGGTTGTAACCTGTTATCCTATGTAGAAACACAGTGTTTCCGTTGGTCAAATGACTATATAAAAGGGCTGTAGTGAAGGTAGTTTTCATTCATGGTGCTGACTTTATGTTTGATTTATTAGGATTAAACATGAAACATGAAATGACAAGAAATATTTAGATCAGATTTAACCCCACATGTAGATTTGCACACTTTATAATACCTCAAAAACTCATATTTTATCAATTTATGAAATGTCCCATGAGCCTTTGCTACTTGAGCAAATGGCAGACTTTCTCCAAGTGCACAGACTAAAACAAAATAGGGCCATTTCATAGCTTAATCTTTAAAAATAAAGGACTTTACTTTAAAAAGTATTTGAATTTCATATATTATATTACTGCATTTGCCCCCGATAGATTTTCATTTTGGCCCACTCAAGGAAAATGTTTGGGCACCCCTGCTGTAAAGGTTTAAAAACATTTATTTTGACTTTAGGGGTAAATTATCGTATTGATTGTACACTTTTTTCTAGGAATGATTGAATAATTGTATTTTATTGTCCTTTATGTCTTAGATCCAGCTGCTGATTGAGATCATCTGGCCTTTGTTTATCTTTTTCATCCTGATTTCGGTCCGAACACATTATCCACCCCATGAACAACACCAGTGTAAGTCAATATATCTCACCAAATCTTGTAAATAATGAGTTTTGGTCATTTTAAAGGTTTATACATAAAACCTCTAATTTCCTATTATTTTAGGGCTGTTAGTTTTAGTGTTTAGTCTTTATTTCATATTTCCAAAATTTACTTTGAAATGAAGTTATCAGCCTCTGCTACTTTTCTATGACTTTTAGTCCTGTTTAGGAAAAACATCCCCCTCTCGTTTCAAGGAAAGCTTGACACATTAGTCATCTGAGGTCCTTGCTGCTGACACCAGAGGATTTTTTGGATTTGTCAATACTTGTTTGCACTTTGTGAATTCATGATAAGAGCTTCAGCTGTAAGGTTAAAGAATCTTTAAGAGTGCAGCTGGTTCCACCTTTTTTTTTTTTTGTTTGCCTTGTCAGCGACTGAAAGTACCAAAATTGCTATTTTTATTGGAATGAAAAGCATCAAACAGCAAAAAAATAAATAATAAATAAATAAAACTTTAATAATTTATCATTTTATTTTAGAGCATTTTCAATAAACAGTAGTAAATAAATAAAAATTTGTTTCGCATGGCTAATGAATAATTTACAAGCACATTTTCCAGTGGAAATGTTAAATAAAATTTTATTAAATAAACCTTGAGCAATTACTCAAGCCCAGCTTTTTGAAGTTATATTTTTAATTAGATTTTTACATTTTTATTATTCTACTGAAATTTAATTTAAAGCTCATCATACAAATTGCTTGCTTTTTTTTTAAAAAGAATGTATTTCTTTCATTCTAGGCCACTTTCCCAACAAGGCGATGCCATCCGCAGGTACCCTTCCCTGGGTGCAGGGCATTATCTGTAACGCCAACAACCCCTGCTTTCGTAATCCTACCCCAGGAGAGACTCCGGGCATTGTGGGAAACTTTAATGACTCCATGTGAGTAACATGATCCTGAAATGGATGAGTTAATGCAGAGATTTCTTCTCTTTGGCTTTGTATCACTAACTCACCAATGTATTTTTAATTTATTTAATCTTTATTTAACTGGGGGAAGAAAAAAATCACTAAGAATCAAAAATCTTTTCCTGAGTGCTCTAAGCACTCGTGATAATTGCTTATCAACATTGTAATTTAGACTTCAAAGGAGTGTGCAAACACAACATGGAGATTCTTCCCTTCTTTTCAAGCACGTCTAATTAAAGTTTTTTTCATCTTTTATCAGAATCTCGCGTTTGTTCAACGATGCCAAGAAGATCCTGCTGTACACTCAGAACGATAAGAGCTTTGAAGGCTACAAAGGACTGCTGAGGGCTCTCAGGAAGCTTCAGAAGGACACTCCTCGTAAGGACACGTCTTTACTGATCTACTTGTTGGGTCCTTTTTAATGTGTGGACTGAAATGTTTACTGTGACCTAAGTTATCTTCTCATTCTCGCTGATCTTTTATTTTATCCATCTTACTAATACGGACTTAATGGAACACAACGTTTGATTTCCAATGTAGCAGGCACAGTTAGATAATTAATACAGAGTAGATGCAGCATTAATAATTTAAAATATATATATGTTTTGAGCATAAAATCAGTTGGCTGTTAAACATCAAACACAGCTGATTTTAGTTGTTATCATCAGCAGTTTATGCCAAACAGGGTGGCCCGGCATCCCAGCAGAAGTTGGTGGTGAAAGAAGACAGGAAATGTAGAAAACTGTACTCCACCCTCACCAAAGTTTGCAGTTTGTCGTCACTGGAATTTCGCTGCTTCCTGTCCTCATCCCAGATAGTGTGTTGCAGATAAAGTAGCAGCATTCCAGGAAAAACAGATTTATTAGATTTGTGATCAGGGTAGTGGTTTCAGCGTAGCGTCAAAGGTCGTGTTTCCAAATTAACGTCTTGTCCATGACGTCGTGCACTGACGAAGAAGTAATTAAGCTAGGAAGGGAAACTGTGTGGAGCTCTCTCCGAACTAAAGACACACAACATGTTACGTGTTCTCTTCCTTTCAGTTTTTGTCATTCACAGAGGTTGCGATGGAAGTAATATGAAAAGACAGGACAACCGGGACAAAAGATAAAAACAAATATAAGGGAACTTCTTAAACAAATTGTACTTCGAATGAACAAAACGAGTGGCGTGTATCCTGAAATGCTCGCCACCTTTTTGACACTGTTTTGTTCTAGCTTGTATTTACCACTGAAAGACTGCTAAAAGCTCATGAGTCTAATTAAACTACGTGTTCTTTTCTTTGTTCCATTACCCTTGCTTTTACTACAACTGTGTTTTTTGTTCTCATTTGGTTTCTATAAATGGGTGAGGCTTAGCTATTTTTCTAATAAGCCCCTAATATAATTATGCATCAAGTATAATAGGTCTTTTATTTGTGGTTGTGCAGCAAAACACAATAAAGCTCTTCTTTTTATGGCGATAGTGAGAGATATTCTCTTTGCCTTCTTGCAATTAATTAGATCCCAGTAGTAGATTATCTTCCTCCTATACAGTCTTCAGGTGACATTAACCTAGAATGAACTGAGCCCTAAGTTTGTTTGTTTATTCAGTCAGTCCTAGAGGCAGACTGATCCTTCAGTCTACCAAATTTAATTGGCTGATCAGTTTTATATATATTTTTTTCTTTAATGAGAAGGCTCTTCTTTATTTATTAGTATACACATTTTTAAGGGCTGATATTTTTATACACGTTTAAGTTAAGCAGTTATTGCTTTATGTAGTTAAATGAAAAATAATATATACAAATCTGTATTATTATTATTTTTATCCTTTTTGTTTCCCTGCCAGAAAACAGCAATTGGTGCACCCCTTGTAGCATACATCCTTTGTTTAGTCTAAAGCTCTTTTTGCTGTTGTTAAGTTGTCAGCCTGGTTGTGGTTTTGGAATCATGTATTCCAAAATACAAGTTTGACTGGTGATATCTCAGGTTTTTAAGGTGTGTTTTAGTATTGAAGAGGATGAGCAGCGCTGAAACATGTACAGACTTGTGTATTGTTTAACTTCTAAAATGGATTTGTTTCTAATAACTGAGATTTAGAAGATGTAATGACAGTCAGACAAAGATAAGGCTAATTAAATTGTAATTAGTCTTTTCATTTTAATGATACACCTTCTAGAGTTGTAGAACCTCAGGGGTATTTGTTTGTAGTGAAGTGGGAGATGTGACTTCCTACCGAGACACTAATTAGACTCTATTAGGACTCCCTGGTTGGTAACCGCTGAGTATTAAAAACATAAACACTCAAGGAGAGCTGAGGATTGAAAATGGATGATGTTTGAATCATAATCTCATTTTAGAAAGAGCTAATGTGTAGGACTGGTAGGACATGGTGATTCAATAGGGTTTTCAAAACAATGCAGCTCGATTTGATTCATTTTCAATATTGATACACATCATTTTATAGTCATCGCTCAATGGACTATTTCGCGGATACCGTTTAGCGCCGCCGACTGGAAGAGTCGCACAATGGTTTGTGGGATTTTTTGGGGGCAAAAAAAAAAAAAAAGAAAAGAAAAGTAAATGATGGAACAGGTTATAAATGTCTAAAGTTGTGATTTTTGTGTGTGTTAAAATGTTTATTTTGATTCATGAGGTACCAACTTCTAATCAGAAAAAGGACAAACTTGTCCAGATCCTTTACCTGCTCAAATGTTGGGATTATTGCCTAAAATAGCAGACTGGACATGCAAAATAGAGGCAAGGATACTGTTGTGCACTAATATAATGTAATAATTACTATAGTATGGCATTTTATTAAATCTAGTTTTGCAAGAGAAAGTCCCAGTATACAGTGATCATATTAACAATGCTGAGCCGTGGGGCTGGATGATAAACATTTAATCTAAATATAATCTTAAGGCAGGCTGACCTATGATTTATTAAATGTTCAGTATGCAACATCCTTCTTGGCCACACATCAAATTTGGCTTAAATATTAATTCAAATATGAGTTTTTGTTTTAACGGTGGTAAATACATTTGTTTTTGTGATATGTAGCTTTCTGTATAGTGTATGTTATTGTTATTAAATAAACCATATAGCAATGTGGTCAAGTTTTAACATAGTCCATACCTATATTTGTAATATTAAGTGATTAAAATGGTCTGTAGTCAGGAAATATGATACGTAGCCCAGATCGATGTAAACTACGTCAACATATTTAGCGCAAGATCTACTAGACCGAGTAGCGACAATCTTGTGTTTTCATTATTCTTTATATTTAAACTTATTTTCTTGTATCGTGATCATTATTGCACATATACACAAGTATAACACTGCACAGCGATCTCCACGACCCATTTTCACAATCATTTAATTCACACACCAGCACCGGATGCACCCAAACTAGACCATGATGCTTTGCGTTAGGCAAAGATAGCGGTATCCGCGAAATAGTCCATGCCACTAACTCAACAAAACCAGCAAAATATTATAAAATTATTTTATATATTTATAATTATAAAAAAATGTGTCAAAACATTTGCTTTTAAGGACAGAGGTGTTTCCTGAATACTGCAGGTCATTTCGCTTTGATCTCACTTGCAACTTGCTAGTCCTCCCTCTGAACAGGAACCACAGTGTTATACTGCCCCCTAAGGATTGGAGGGGGGTGGGAGGTATCAATATTAAAAAAATATAAAAAATAATTCATTGATATTTGGATTTGTATACACAGCCCGACTAATGTCAAACACTCTTGTTCAGAGCTATGGGTTGAATGAGTTCAAGTAAGGGAGAACCAACAGACAGGAACACTCTGTTCTCTTTCACTTCCTCCCAAGTGGGGTTCACTTGAAGCATAGGGTTTCCTGTATTTGTATGTGTGCAATGTCTTATGATGGTTAAAAAAAGTTAGTGTCAGAGGAATAGAAGTAATGAAAAAGTAAACAATAATCTAAAAGCTGTATTTGAGAAATCAAAATATGATGGAGGCGATATGAGTAATTATGTCCTCTTTGTAAAGAATGATTGATCTTTATGATAAAAGGGGCAGTAAATGTTTTCTTGAGGGTAAGATCATTGAGCATCAAGCTTTACTAACATAAAATCAAATCTTCAGCTCTCTCAGTAGATAAATGGAAAAAGTGACTCAAGAAGAACAGAAAAGTATTGCTATGCCAGAGAAAAATTTAGGGAGGAAGGAAGTTTGAGATAAGGAAGTAGGGAGTATTTGGACCAAAGTTGAGTACCCTTTAGTAACCTCTGCTGACTATAAAAGTTGCTGAGAAGTGAGAACTGTGTGTATTTGTGTGTTCTTGTGCACAGCTGAGTGGAGCCAGTGAAATCGTTTGACTTCTTTGGAATGTAGCAAAAGTACAAAGAGCTTTCAGAGTTCAGAGAAAATGGATTGTGTCTGGAAACAGTATGTGAATTTTTGATGTGACTCAGAATCGGTCAACATCGCCCACCTGTTGTGATGTGCATGTGTTCCTTTATGCTTCTGTAATATCGATATATCTCATGGACCACTGGTAAGAGTTTATTGAAACTCTCAAAATGCACATCTACGACTGATTGAACCCAATGTAGCATGATGGTCGCCACAATTTATTGACCTTAGAAAACATAAAAATGCCTTTAACTAAGTCAGATCTACTGACTTGGGGCCAAAGTTTGGTGTGAAATAATGAGTTATCCCTCAACATCTGTGAGATCTTTGGCGTCCATCGAGGAATGTTTGGTTTTATTTAATTCAATGAAACTCAAGTTTGAGTTATTAATTACTGATGTATGACCTGGGATATGGGACAGGCTGGAATAGGATTGGGTGGTATTGATCCTTTTCATTTCGTGATATAACTTTTACAAAATAATGTGGTATACTGTATTACAGAGGGGGAGGTATGGTCTGGTGTATTGATTAATTAATACTTAATGGAGAACCAGCTGCTTGTAAGAATTTACATGTGTATTGCAAGAGAGAGGCAGAGAAAAAAACTCAGCAGTCACAGAATGGCTATTGCTCATTATTATGTCAAACAGATTAAAAATACATTCAAGTGTGTCTTTTTAGGGTTTTAAGGTTCAAAATATTCTGCCTCTTGCCACGGTTGTATCTGTGCTGCTGCATACTTTTAGCTGGTCATAGTGCCAATAAAAATTGAAGTTATCTCCTCCTCTGCAGCAAGCTCACAGGTCTCATAAAAAATAAAAAAAATCACAGGTTTAAACCCAAAAGAATTCCAGCTATTTAAGAAACCTGCAGCAGGGTGGTCCAGAAGCTGTCAGTCAGCACTACACTGGACCACCTTTTCAGGAATTGGCGACTATGGCAAGTTTCTGTCACTACCTCGCTCTGAGTTTGTGTTTTGTACTTTTAATTTTACCTCGCTCGGAGGTTAAGAGGCCCCATTCTCTTCCGTTTGTCTTCTAAATGAGCTGAGGTGGTCAGAACATGCGTCAGTAACGTTATGGGGTGTCTTCTTAAAGAGTCTACATTGTTTATGTCCCAGTTTTCATAGCAGCCTTGTGGAAATTTGGGGCTTCACCTCATATGACTATAATTTTAAATATCATCACCATATTTTAACACTGCACTACAACGAAATACTGTCATACCGTCCAAGCCTAGCCCCGAATTATTTGAGACAGATGAGACGTTTGTCCAGTTTATGTCAAAGCAGGTGCACATTAGCCACATATTGTCATTTTAAGACTTCAGTGTCTTACAAATTTCTGACTAAAACAGTTTCTGTTTGTTTTCCAGGTTTTAAGCTGAAGGACTTTTTGAAAGACAATGAAACTCTTTCTGAATTTCTTCACCACAATGCATCTCTTCCTCACCATGCACTGAGGCAAATCCTAGAGGCTGAAGTCAACTTGGAGAAGGTAAGATCTAAGCAATTATATATATTTTTTGTGTGTGTTATCACTTATGTCATAACTTGACTCCCCTGTCCAAAACGCTCATGCATTAATATAATGACCTTGGCTTCAGTCAGCTGGACCACAGGATTCAGCTGCAGTACAGCTAAGCTTTTAATACCCAAGGAAAAAAAATCACAGTGAGTGGGTGGGGGTGGATGGGTGTACTATTGGGCAACAACCCATTTCTCATCTGGTTTAATGTATTTTTGTTTGGGGGATTGATACAAGTTTTCTGTTTTTCTTTCCTTTTGACAGCTCCCATTTTATCTCTTTATTAGATTCAGTGTTACCCCAAGAGTGTTGGCTGTGGGTGGGGGGGCTTTTGAACACAGAATAATAATCAACAGCAGAAACATTACTAGTGTTTATTAAAAGAGTGTGCACGCTTTTTTTAAATAATAATTACAGAACATGAAAAACTCTGGGTGGGTGATGGTGGGCTGCCCTCCTTTTATGGGAAATGCATCCATGCATTCCACATTTAATTTCCCTTAGCGTAAAAAATTATCTGTTTCTTAAAAAATCCCTACACGCTACTTCCTAAACATACGACAAAGACACACAACCTGTTTTGTCCCAGTCAAAAGAGTTCTATTGAAACAACTCACACTGCCTACGTGAAATGATTTGGCTTTCCTGTTCCACATCAGCAGCAGCTTCCAACCCCAGATCGTCACGTCATCCCTGCTTTGATGTCTAGTCATGTGACATAGCCTCTACACCCCGCCCCCACGATTCCCCTCACGTGCAGGGACAGACAAAAACACATCACAGCATCTGACTCACTCCCTTCTCCCAGGTATCGATTGATTGCAGAGGATCCTCCTCCAAACCCTTGACAGCAGAGATGTGAAAATTACCATCCAATCGTGGATGTAGTTGTTGTTGTAAAAAAATACACGAACCAAAGCAACGTGGCTTTGTGTTGTGGCAAACTCAAAATAAAGCGCAAACAGATAGACGTTAAATTAGAAAACCTCTGAAAGAGAAATGCGTTTGAAATTTCCATCTGATGATTAGTGCGATTCTCAATCCTCCGAGGCGAGAGTAAGCCCTGATGTTTTTCCAGTGAAAGGATTAGCAGCTGTGAGTGTGTGTGTTTGTGTGTGTGTTTGTGTGCATTATGTTTTCTAATAGACTTGATGGCATTACATAGAGCGGTCAAGGACATTTGGAAACGAGTGAGTGAGAGCCTCTTTCTGGTAAACAGCAGCATCTTGACTCTCTCTCAGAAAAAAACGAGCATCTGTCCCGTCAGTCCTTGGATGCTCTCACTCACGTTTCTGCAAACATCTTGTTCTTTAGGTGCAGCTACGAACCTTGTTTCCAGTATTACATCTTTTTTTTTGAATAAGTGAGATAGTTATTCATAAAAAGCTGTTATTTATTACAGATTTCGAAGAAGCTGAACATTGTCAAACCCTTTTTTTTTAAAACATGTATTGACATTTCTTACCTCATTGTTGATTTCTGTTATCGTTACATTTTTCTGATCTCAGTTAAGCTATTTTTGGTTTTGGTCTGAAATATAATAATCTTTAGTCAGTCGAAAACACATTTTAAGGGTACTTTCTATTGTGCTTTTATGACATACCACTGGTTTATTTAATCATACTGTAAATCTGTACCTGAAAAGTAAACTATGGCGTCTTTTCATAGTTTAGACACATATTGTTCTCCAAGTAAAACTTCATGACTTTTTTAATCGAAACAACACAAGAACAAATGGAATGCTTTTGTCCTTGTGTACTTTTCACTGAATCTTTTTTATTTTTTATTTTTTTATGTAGGTGCTCACTAAAGGTTTCGGATTTCATCTCAAAGACCTTTGCAACGTGACACCTCTGGAAGAGTTTGTCCACATCGCTGACCGTAATGTGTCCCGTTTAACCCAAGAAATCATTTGCAAGTCATCCATCGATTGGCTAAACGAAGCTCAAAACCACTTTCTCTCCAACTTGGATTTTCTAAAACCGATTCAGGTGAGTTTAATAAGTTTTAGTTTTACAAACTCTCTGTTATATTTTATTGTTTTTTAAAGGGATCCCTGGTTAGTTGTAACATTAGACTTTATTTGATAAACATATATATTTAACTGTAAAATAAAGACTGTAAAAATATTGTAGGCTGTTTAAAAATATATTTTAACACGGACGGAGCCATTTTATTTACACACAAAGCATTCTGGGTAAATGATGACATGGATAGGTCCTCAGTGTGAGCGAGCTATATCCACCATGAAGGTTAATCTTGGACAATATCTGATGATCAACTCTTTTAAATGAAACCAGAGAGCGTTGACAGAGAGGAGAAGGTAGAAATGACTCAGCCTGGAACTGAAAATATGGATGGAGGACAACAGAGCTGCTTCATGGAAGAAGAACCTCAGCTTAGCCCGTTAGCCTTTGCGCTAGCACCGACGCTATATTACCTTATATGTATTAGTTCGGCGCTAGCGCGACAAACTATACTGTTGTCCTCCATCCATATTTTCAGTTCCAGGCTGAGTCATTTCTACCTTCTCCTCTCTGTCAACGCTCTCTGGTTTCATTTAAAAGAGTCGATCATCAGATATTGTCCAAGATTAACCTTCAGGGTGGATGTAGCTCGCTAGCAGCCTCGCACCGAGGACCTATCCACGTCATCATTTACCCAGAATGCTTTGCGTGTAAATAAAACGGCCCCGTCTGTGTAATATATTTTTTAACTTTTAGTTTAAAAATGATAAAAACTGAACATCCTAGAGTATTTTTAGTCGTTATTTTACCATTAAAATATGTTTATTAAATAAAGTCTAATGTTACAACTAATCATGGATCCCTTTCATAATATACAAACTATCACTTATTATTACTTATGATATTTGCAGTATGTGATGAAAGACAATGAAATCCATTTTTGACTTTTCGTCTCTGCACATTGCCTTTTGTTGTTGCTGGTTTTCTTTGAGTGTGTTTCCTTATCCACTTTTCTCCTTACTATAATTAGTAATGTCCTTCCCGTGCGTGCATGCTCCCAGACAGCCTGCCCCTTCCCATAAACCTTTGACCTAAATATGAGCCAGGATACAGAAAGATAGCAAGAGGCAAACAAGACATTCTGATATACTGAACTACTGGATAGAGTGATAGAAAATGACTATTTCTCTTAAGAAGACAGAGATTCTAAACAAGCTTTTGAACAGTTTATATTTATTCTGTATCTTTCACCACATCATAGAAAAGAACATGGTGTCTTTTTCTCTAGTTTTACTCAGTTGAGTAAAACTAGAGAGAGTTCTGCCTCTTCTGAGGATTCCACCAAAATACACATTGTTCCTAAAATGAGTCCAAATTTTGCAAAAACATAATGCAACAGTAGATTTTTTTTTCCTATCATTTACAAAATATCATAAATCACGAGGACAGGAACTGTTACTTAACTCTCATCTTTATCCTGCATGTGGAACAGAGGAAGGGTGATACATTACTAGGAAGAAAAAGTGAGCATAGAAGAGTAGGAGATAAAACTCATTAAAGTCTCCTCCTTATTTCCCAGAGGGCCGTTTGCTTTTCAGTGACACCTGTGCTTTATCAGGTGTCAGGCATCCTGACAGCTGACAGCTTTAGTGTGATAGAAAAGAAAATACACACAAACACACCAGGGTACTACAGTGTGACACAGAAGCATACGAGGTCAAAACTTCATGGGCTTGTTGTTCTTTCTTGACTAACCTCTTAGCCCCTTCACAGTGTATTTTCTGTTTTTTTTGTTTGTTTTTTTTTTGCTTCCAGGGGCGGAGCTAGACTTTTTAGCAAGGGGTGGCCGAGGTGCTCTTTAGAGGGGAACATACTAATAAAGAAAAGCACTCTGAACTGAAAATTCAAGATGGCTGACACAGCTAATTACAAATGGCTTTAATTTAGGTGTTTTAAGAAACACTGAACTGAACTGTTTGATTATAGCTAAGAACGACCAAAACAGCATGCTGAATGCAAGTCACAATTTACTATCCAGCCATTTTTAGACATAGACTCCTGAAGATTAGTGTAGAAGTAGCCGAACACAAGTTATACCAAATTCTTAAACGCTAATCAAAAATTCACGGTGGCCCACTAAGCTAACTTTAAAAGACAATCAATCTGTCATTTTAAGATTTACTGAAATGAAAATTTTTATGGAGTGAATGTGATCACAAGAATGATCACATGCAGATTGCTGATGTTAATCCCAAATAAAGCTTACCACTAATGCTAATGCAAATTTTACAAAGGGGCTGTAATTTAGCCACTTTTAAAGCTACATAGCTGAAAATGTACATAGTACAGTAGTAGCAGAGAACAATCTTTAACAAAATCTAAATGTAAATACAAAATCCAAATTCTCCACCCGCTTGTCAGTTAATTGGGGATGGCCAATCAGGTGCCAGAGGTGGCACTTGCCACCCTGGCCACCCCTCTGGCTCCACCCCTTTTTGCTTCACTTTACCTCTTTCTTTCTTTCTTTCTTTCTTTCTTTCTTTCTTTCTTTCTTTCTTTCTTTCTTTCTTTCTTTCTTTC
>NW_013952774.1:61980-65183 GCF_001266775.1 Austrofundulus limnaeus
CGAGCCGAACGAGACGGCTGTAAATGAGAGCTGCTGCTTTGTCAGACAAATTTATTTTAATTTGGAAGCCTTATCAACACAGACTGGCTTCATTCGCTTCCTCCACTGCCACGAGGCAAGGGCCAGACTAGAAAAACCATAAAGTACACAATATTTTATTTTACTGAACACATTTTGATTAGCATCTTATTATATTTTTAATGTAAAGGGGCAAAAGCAAAATATGTTAACACAGCGTACCTCAGATTTTTTTTAAAACGTAGATGTGCAAAAATGATCCAAATATGCGTAGTTTCATCAATTATGTTCTTCACATGTTTCTTAAAGTGGGAGCGGGCGACAACAATAAACATAAATATAAAGCTTAAAATTGCAACATTTCTGGTTGAAAACAGAATATAAAAAAACTGTTAATGTAAGATAGTTGCCTAGATGGGAAACTCAAACACGTACACACACACACACATGCAAATACAAATGCATGCACACACACAGCTTGGTCTTTTTGTTTTGCCACCTCAGTGGAGTTTGAGCCTGAGAGAAAGGGAGTTGTGTTGTGTTTGGTGAGTATGCACAACCCAACACTGCTTCTTTCCTTTCTCAGTGCATTCCAACAGCTCAGACTGAGTTACATTAGCTTAGGTCAGCCATGTGTGTGTATGTGTGTGTATGTGACAGTATGCTGTTTGTATGAAACAATGAGGATGGTGCACCTGGTAATTCACTGAGTCAGGAGTTTCTACAAACAGCTGCAGGAGTATATTACCCAGTACTTTTATCTTTATCTAAGGTTAGAAAAAACATTTATTTACAGCAATATATATTGCTGTAAATAAATGTTTTTTCTAACCTTAGATAAAGATAAAAGTACTGGGTAATATACTCCTGCAGCTGTTTGTAGAAACTCCTGACTCAGTGAATTACCAGGTGCACCATCCTCATTGTTTCATACAAACAGCATACTGTCACATACACACACATACACACACATGGCTGACCTAAGCTAATGTAACTCAGTCTGAGCTGTTGGAATGCACTGAGAAAGGAAAGAAGCAGTGTTGGGTTGTGCATACTCACCAAACACAACACAACTCCCTTTCTCTCAGGCTCAAACTCCACTGAGGTGGCAAAACAAAAAGACCAAGCTGTGTGTGTGCATGCATTTGTATTTGCATGTGTGTGTGTGTGTACGTGTTTGAGTTTCCCATCTAGGCAACTATCTTACATTAACAGTTTTTTTATATTCTGTTTTCAACCAGAAATGTTGCAATTTTAAGCTTTATATTTATGTTTATTGTTGTCGCCCGCTCCCACTTTAAGAAACATGTGAAGAACATAATTGATGAAACTACGCATATTTGGATCATTTTTGCACATCTACGTTTTAAAAAAAATCTGAGGTACGCTGTGTTAACATATTTTGCTTTTGCCCCTTTACATTAAAAATATAATAAGATGCTAATCAAAATGTGTTCAGTAAAATAAAATATTGTGTACTTTATGGTTTTTCTAGTCTGGCCCTTGCCTCGTGGCAGTGGAGGAAGCGAATGAAGCCAGTCTGTGTTGATAAGGCTTCCAAATTAAAATAAATTTGTCTGACAAAGCAGCAGCTCTCATTTACAGCCGTCTCGTTCGGCTCGGTACTTCCCTCCTCTCAGTAGGGTTGTTTACAGCGCACATAATTTCCGGTTAGCTTCTTAGCCTCCTTCACAGTGG
Source organism: Austrofundulus limnaeus (assembly GCF_001266775.1). Classification (NCBI taxonomy): domain Eukaryota; kingdom Metazoa; phylum Chordata; class Actinopteri; order Cyprinodontiformes; family Rivulidae; genus Austrofundulus; species Austrofundulus limnaeus. The sequence goes on from NW_013952774.1 coordinate 63,697, forward strand.
AGCTAGCACAAATACGTCGAGGCCAACCGATCCAACGGTTTTAAACTTCAGCAGAGGCCACGACTCCAGCAAATCTCTTCTTAACAGCCGAGAGTCCAGAGCCTCTGTACGAAGCAAAGTGAAGGACAAGGGGCTGGTTTTTACCAGGCTACTGTTTTTCCACAAACGTGTTCTTGAAATATTCTAGAGGTATTTCAAGGACAACACACGTTTTTGTCTTTTCCCCCATCGTCTCTAAGATGTACAGATGTCCACGTCTTTCAGATAGATTTCTGCAAGCGTATAGCATCTGTACATCTTTTTGTTTATAATTTGTATTTATTTTCAGTGTGTTGTTGTGTATCTCTATGAATGCATGCAGTGTTATCCAAAAAAAAAAAAAAACAATCATTCTTGGTCGTGCACATTATTTTGTCATCCACTTCTGCCCACACCATACCCAACTTGGCTGACTTATGTAAAGGATTACATCTGATGGAGTACGCATGCAAAATGCAAATATGTAGATTTGGACAAGTTTTTTTAATAAGTATTTTTTAATAATACTTTTTTTTAATGCTTTTGATGTTTTTAGTCAGAGAAGAGCTTCTGTGCAGGTGTCAAAACACAGCTATAGTGCCTTTGAGATGGATAGACACCCGCAATGACTATTTAGAGGGAAATCTGCCCCTGCGACTCAGGCAACAAAACTGGGAACCACACAAGTGTCTCAAGAGATTCTGGAGACATTTTCAGGGTTCCTGCAGATCCTTAAAAAGTCTTAAAAGGCATTGAGTTTATCAATCCAAAAATAAGACCTTAATTAGCCTTAAAATGTCTTAAATCAATCTTTCAAGAGTCTTAAAAATGTTAACACATTGTAAATAGAATGAATTCGTCTCAAATATTAAAATAATTGGAAACATTTATTTTTTTTAATATTCACATGCAGACATTCCCCTTTGACATCACTTCCTGTTATTTCACATGCAAATATCTCAACAACTGTTCATCTGAGCCTCGTGAAATTCATTTTGTAACATGTACATAGTGTTGTCTTTCCAAAAATGCATTCACGTTTCTTACAAAAATTTGATGTCACGGGCACTTTAAGGTTTCATCTACAGCAAATTGGGGTTAAAACCCCACTGTGGGTCCTAAAACTCCAAATTTTAGGTTGTTAGAGGATTTCCAGAAATTAAATTAAGTTTAAAACTGACTGCTAAGATTTTTTTTTGCTATATTTGACAAAAAAAACAGTTGGATATGGATAAAAAACAATTGGTCTGTTAGCAATATTTGAATAATTCAACCAAAAATACTTTGATTCGTGAGTTTATACCACAGTTTTATTTAAAAAATTTGTCATTTGTGTTTATTGAGAAATTGGTTTTAAATTTAATTTCACTTGGCATTAAAAAAGTTTTAAAAAGTCTTAAATTTAACTTGCTGTATGGAATTTTTGCAAAATATACAGATTTTTGAGGCTTTTTATACAGGTAAAAGTC
>NW_013952774.1:65212-68121 GCF_001266775.1 Austrofundulus limnaeus
ATATATATATATATATATTTAAAGTAAATATACATAAAATTAAAGGACATGTATAAACTTAGAAGTCTGGGAATAATAAATCTCATAAATTTATGTAAACAATAAATTTAGCTACCTGCTTGAGCAGAAGTTTAAACTACAGTAACCTCACAACAGAGTCTGTATGAGGTTACTATAGGACAGTCCAGTTCCTCTGCCTGCCTGTCTGTCTGTGGCCCTGGAATATTCTAAATGTTCTAAATGTGTGGGTGCAGGTGCGTGCGTGTGTTCACAAGCATGCAAGTGTGTTTTATTCACCCAGTCATCTGGCTAATCGAGCTTAGGCATTTATTCACGAGGGAATGAATCATTTCCTCAGACCCACACTTATTCGCTCAGACCTATAAAGAAAATGTCGGCACAGGCTGAAACACATGTGTTTTCATAAACACGGGTTAAGATACAGCTCTCTGTATGTTTGAGCGTTTTGACACCATTAAAATGTAAAAAAAAAACTGTTTCCTCTATGCGGTTGTGAAGCTCCACATTTACACAGAGCCTGAGAGCCTTTCAGTGCACTGACCCACATAAACAAAAAATACACAACAACCTTTATTTTGTGAACACGCACGCACGCAAGTTGCTGCATCTCGGTCAGATCTTTGCACATGAAAGAGCCGGAAGCAAAGTGACACCACTGTAGCTGCAGGCTCAGCTGCGAGGGGACCGTTTAAAATGGATGCAGACTTTTAGTCTCACTTTCTCTTTGTTTGAAATGAGCCTCAAATGTTTTGTTGATGTTAACGGGGCAGAATAAAAACTGGATCCTGTGAAATGGACAGCTTTACCTCCACAGTGTAAGCGTTTCTAAAACAACCAGGATCTGCGATGTGTTTATGTCTCACCCTGCCTGTAACTGTGTGTTTTATGTCACTGAGTGTGAACTCACTCACACGCGTCAGAACAAAGACGCTCTCCTTGTGGAGCCTGCGAAGGCTTGCTTACCAGGAAAATGACCGATAGTAACCTTTCTTTGTTCTCAAACCTTCCTCTGTTTTCGAGCCCATTCGCCACCTCCTCCTTTATTGCAGTCATTCGGGCACTTCTTTCTTTCTTGTTCTTTCCTTATTTCCCTCATATTCAACTCTTCCCGATAGGAAAGGGTTTGACTTTCTGGGTTTTTGTCTGTCTCTCCTACATTCTGTAATTACTGTCCTCTCCTTCACACTTCAAAAACAAAGTCCCCCCGCCCTCTGAATCACCCCTTCTTTTGTTTTAATTGCATAGAAACATAAACTCCTCCTTTCATTCCTTTCCAGTCACGGATTGGTTCCATAATTGCATGTTTAGTTGACTAGTTGGAAGGCATTATTTGAGAACTTGTCCTGACTCATCTCATGACCTACAGTAACCTTGTCATGAACCAAACTTCCCTCCTTGCTCAGTGATGTAACAAATGCATATGACTGCTAAAGGGATGTCACATTACCTCCCATTCTCCGGGAGAAAATAGCAACACAACAAAAACTCAGATTGTTATCTGTTATGTTGACTACAGAACTGTGCCAGAGTCGAACAAAGCAAACAATTCAAACACAAAATCTGAGTGGGTATTAAATTTAAAAGTACCCAAACAAAGAAAAGAGTTGTGTGGGGGTTTTATGCTAATTGGTGCAATTCCTTTAAATGGTAAACACTCATATTTTGAGCATTGCTCAGAATTTTTCCAGACTAAACAAAAAAATAAAAAGAAAAGTGAGTTTTGTGCTATGAAGTAAAGTCGTCACACGACATGCTGCGAAGCTGCATACGCATTTCTCATGTTACGTTATCTAACCCCTTCCCCTCTTGATAACGATGCAGACCCCCTCGCTCAGGACTGCGACCGGCGGTTAAATTTATCTTAGTCAGACAGACGATCAAGTGCTACGTGTCTCCACCTCGCGGAGCAGAGCTTGACGGCCATGTTTAGAATATCACTCATGGTGTCGGTGATGTCGGTTTCAGATTTGTTGTGACAAATGATAGCTTTTCAGAATGTGGATGTGAACGTCTTAATTTCACTGCTCGTGTTTTGAGTAGCAGCGCCGTACTTTACATGTGACACAGAGACATTTAAGGTTTCCTGAAGGAAGAAAGGGGCACAAAATCAGAGGTGGGTCGAGTACCCAAAGGTTGTACTCAAGTAGCACTACTTTAACATATGTTTACTCAAGTAAAAGTAAAAATGAGCCATACAAGAAGTTACTCTAATGAGAGTAAATAAGTATTTTGTAAAAAGGCTACTTGAGTACTGAGTAGCTGATCACAACATATGATTTAATGTTTTAAAATGATGTCGTCAGGCTAACAAAAAATGAAGAAAATTAATACAAATAAATAATATAATTGCACAAATAACAAATTCCAGCTCTCTCAAAGTCAAATTTTCTGGTTAAAACCTGTTTGTCCATCATTCGGTGAAGTTACTTATGGTAGGTTCAGAAATTTCACTCAAGTAAGAGTAGTGATACTTCATAATAATATGACTCAAGTAAAGTAAAAAGTATGGTGTAGTAAAACTACTCCTAAAAGTATTTTTTTCAAAATGTTACTCAAGTAAATGTAACTAAGCACCTTTTGTACAAAACACATGGTGACACTTGAGGTTGTGTGTTTGTGTGTGTAACACACACACACACAACACACACACACACACACACACACACACACACAGCTGTGTCCAGCTATACACATAGGGACATTCCCTTGATTTCCATTAATTTCCACAGCCTAACCCTGACCACTACCTCAACTCACAAACTGTGTTTCCATCCAATTTTAATTTTGAGCAAAATTTTTAAATTTTGCAAAAAGGAAAAAAAAAAAAAAGAAATGCGAATCAGATGTCTTTCCATCAACTGGTTTGAAGCGAATCAACCAGGCTAAGC
>NW_013952774.1:68354-81221 GCF_001266775.1 Austrofundulus limnaeus
ACACACACACACACACACACACACACACACACACACACACACACACACACACACACACACACACACACACACACAAGTTTGCACAGCTATCCATTTGGGGACATTCCATTGACTTCCATTACATTCCTACAGCCTAACCCTGACCACAAACCCTAAGGCTAACCTCACAGGTATATTTGACCCTAAAACTAACCTAAACTCAATTCACACCTTGGTCCTAAACTGAACCCCCAAACCACCAATGGCATTTAAACCAAATGGGGACTTGACTTTTGTCCCCAAATGCACCATTTGTCCCCAAATGTAGACGTTTTATCTTAAAATTGCCCCCAAATGTCACCAGAAACAAACCCACACTTCCCAACACTCACACACGTGTGCTTCTAGTTTTGTTTTGGAACCCTGATTTGATTTAGGAAGTACAACCATCTTCCCAAGACTTCTTCAGACTTTTTCCTCTTTTGAGAAATCACCTTTTTGAGCCACCGTTAATGAAAAGCTTTTTAAATCTGTGTGTCTCTCAACAGCTTTCCAGTATGAAGAGTTGGAAAGACATGCGAAAGGAGATCCTGTATCTGACCGCTGATACGACAGGATCTCCAAAGCAGGTGTACGAGGCCGTGTCACGAATCGTCTGCGGGCATCCAGAGGGAGGTGGCCTCAAAATCAAGTCTCTCAACTGGTATGAAGACAACAACTACAAGGCCCTGTTTGGACACCATGGCAATGACAGCGACAGCGAACCAGTCTCCACTTACGACAACTCTTCCAGTAAGCACCCAGAGCTTGACATTTATTTCAGTCCATCGATCAATACTTTACTTACCTTTTATTCAGCATAGAAACAAACTCTCAAAATGATTTTCTCATTTTATAGCTCCTTATTGTAACAACTTGATGAAGAGTTTGGAGTCCACCCCCATTTCCAGGATGATCTGGCGAGCCCTAAAGCCTCTTCTCATGGGGAAGATTCTGTACACCCCAGATACTCCAGCAACACAGAGGATCATCCATGAGGTGCCATCATGACTAAAACTGTTATTCAAGAAAAATAAACGACATTTAAAGCAATGTAGTAAACAGACATTTATGTGATTTCTAGGTTAATAAGACCTTCCAGGAGCTGGGTGTCCTAAGAGACCTTGGTGGTATGTGGGAGGAGATGAAGCCCAAATTTTGGAATTTCTTGGAGAATAGTGAAGAGATGGATTTAGTCAGGGTAAGTGGATTCACTGACATCATTTCTGTAGCCACAACAGAGCTGTGTTTGCACACTGTGTTATGAGGGCATCTGAGTGTCACACACACACACACACACACACAAAAAGATTAGATTTTGTTGGGTTATTCTCAAGCAGATGAAAGTTGCCGAAGATGTGCAAAAACAAAAGAAGACATAAAAATATTCATTTATTATGAGTTCATGAAACAGAAAAGAGATGAATGCAGAGCCCTCAGCTTCCAGGTACAACTTTATAGGTCAACCAATAAACTTAGCCTGTTAAAGTGCTAACTTTTATACTGCAGCTAAATATCAAAACAAGGCCTGGACTTTCTTAACATATTACATAAAGCAGTCACAAGTACACAGTGGGTATTTGAGAAGGGCTGTAGCTTATAACATGGCTGATGTTTATTTTCAGGTTTCAACCACAACTTCTCTCTTTCTTTTTCTTTGGAAATTTCACAAACTCCACCACCTAGTGGTGAAAATGTCACAGTAAAATTATTACAGATTGAGGACGTATAGAAAGAGTTTAGTTGCATGTAGTTTTGCACATGAGTGTTCTGGCAGCTTTAGCTTGTATCTGTTATGAAACAGGAAAGTTGCAAGAAAGACTAGAAATTTCAGAAGAGGCTTGAGCAGAGCAATCAGAATAACAGACCACAGTAAAATGTGTAGATTTTTTTATATAAATCTCTGATAATGTTTTAGTTGTTTAAAAAAAGTAGTACATAATAAAAACTGTTTTTTATCCAGTCCCTGCTCCAAAGCAACGTCAGTGCAGCTTTCCTGAACACCCAGCTCAGTGGGATTGAGTGGAGCGTGTCAGACGTGGCAAACTTCCTATCGAAAGCGTCAGAGGAACGCAAGCCTGCAGGCTCCACGTACACCTGGAGAGACGTCTTCAACGAAACCGACCGGGCCATACGGACCATTTCACAGTTCATGGAGGTTAGTGAGTCGCCAGCGTGTTTCAGTACATTAAAATGTAGAGCGTGTATTATTGTTTTCACATGACCTATTCTCTTTGAATGACTGCTTAACAACATTTTCACACATTTTCCAGTACACTTTTAATGCATTTCCCCAGATTCACCTTTTCGTTTCCCATTATTTTTAGTCCTTTCACAGCTTACAATGCAAATGAGTTGAAGTCAGTTATTTGCTTTTCTCACACAAACATTAAAGGTATCATATCATGCTTTTAAATCCTTCTTTTTCACGTCTAAATCATTCACTTATGGTCTATTTAAAATAAAACTGCAACGCTTTGGTCTTAATTCCTCGTTTTTGTTGCTCCACAGACTCCTTGCTTTCCCTGGTTTACCCCTGTTCTGAGTTGCGCCTCAGAGCAAGCTGTTTTGGTGCGGTCTCTTTAAATGCAAATGAGATATTTCACACCCCGCCCCCTCCAGGTCCCTGAGCGTTCGACTCCACCCAGTTCGGCCATATTTGTAGTTTCATAGCAAAAACACTGTTATCTACCGACTAAAAACTGTTTTTAAGATAAAATAAGATAAGATAAAACTTTATTGATCCCACAGTCTGGAAATTTGCACATTACTGCAGCTTAATACAAGAGAGGCTGAGAAGAATAATGAAAGATTAATAAAAAATAAACAAAACCCCACAATATACACATGTGATAAATAGTAATGTCCCAATGCACATATACACATATACATAAACACAGATGCTTATTTATATACATATATACACCGTAAAGTACAGTACAAAAATGAATGTATATTATATTGTATCTCAACACTTCCTTCATCAGTTAGCAACACTTTAAACAAGCCACTGACCTGCTTTAACTTTTCTTGGAGGTTACATGACGTTTGTAAACTGATGCTTCACGCTATAAACTATGTTGTGACCTTAAGGTGTTTATGCTGCATTTTATCACTCTGTACTTACTGGACTTATTGGGACATCACGCACTTGGTTTATAGGGAACTGGATACATTTTCAGCTTATGTAAGCTACTGTAAACAAGTGAGAGGCTGCTCTCTAAAAGATTTAAATAAAATACAGATAAACAAGTCCAGACTGGTTACTCAGTGTTCCACCCAAAGACCACCAGTTTGTTTAAAAACGTAAAAATCAATGGAATTTTTCATCTTCACGTGAGAACAACTACTACTGCAAAACTTTCCCTTTATTGTTAAATTCCAAAAAACAAGCATATCCTTATTCCACCTTGTCTTCAGTGTGTGAACTTGGACAAGTTGGAGCCAGTTGCCAATGAGGAACGCCTGGTCAACAAGTCCATGGGTCTTCTGAGTAATCAGAAGTTCTGGGCTGGGATTGTGTTTCCAGACATCGCTCGTAACAACAGCACAGACCTGCCTCCTAACGTCAACTACAAAATCCGCATGGACATCGATAATGTGGAGAGGACTAACAAGATCAAAGATGGGTGAGCGGATGGTTTAACCACGCACATATGTAGCTGACTTCCTAGGTTCTATATTTTAATTTGGATGTTTCGTTTTCAGATATTGGGACCCTGGTCCCAGAGCAGACCCCTTTGAGGACCTTCGGTACATCTGGGGTGGGTTTTCCTACCTGCAGGACGTCATTGAACAAGGAATCACCAGAGCCATCACCGGCACCAAGGAGAGGACAGGCATCTACATCCAGCAGATGCCTTATCCCTGCTACGTTGATGACATGTAGGTGAACGCTGCGTACAAAACATGTGAGGGTAGTGTCAACCATCTGACTGTTTATGTCACCTTTTCCTCAGGTTCTTGCAAGTGATGAGCAGGTCAATGCCTCTCTTCATGACTTTGGCATGGATGTACTCTGTAGCCATCATCATCAAGGGCGTCGTGTACGAGAAGGAGGCGCGGCTGAAGGAAACCATGAGGATCATGGGGTTGAATAATGGCACCCTGTGGCTGAGCTGGTTCATCAGCAGTTTAATCCCTCTGCTGATCAGCGCTGGCTTGTTGGTGATGTTATTGAAGGTTGGTGTTGACACACACACGTGTGTTTTTAACCTGTTTGTCATCGTGCATAGCTCATTGTAAAAAATAGATTTATACAGACTGATTATTGTTATTTATTTTTATGTTCGTCCTTGAATTTGAATTGAATTTAGTTAAAAGCTTTTTGTTTTTTGGCCTCTCTCAGATGGGAAACCTGCTGCCTTACAGTGACTCGGGCGTCGTGTTTCTTTTCCTGGGATCCTTCGGCGTCGTTACCATCATGCAGTGCTTTCTCATCAGCACTTTATTTTCTCGTGCCAACCTGGCAGCAGCCTGTGGGGGCATCATTTACTTCACTCTTTATCTGCCGTATGTTCTGTGCGTTGCTTGGCAAGACTACGTGGGCTTCGGTGCCAAAATTGTCGTGGTGAGTTGAATTACAACCACGTAAGATTATGTACCATAGTCTCCGGTAGTTTTTCAGGTGCTTGAAAATATTACCTATATAGTCACGTTTTTCTACACTAAATTAGGAATCACCTTTTCTTTTCTCAGAGCGTACTTTCTCCTGTGGCTTTTGGCTTTGGATGTGAGTACTTTGCCCTGTTTGAGGAGCAAGGAGTGGGAATCCAGTGGTCCAACTTGCTTGTGAGCCCAATGAAGGAGGACAGCTACAACCTGACCACCTCGATCTGCCTCATGTTGTTTGACGCAGTGTTGTACGGAATAATGACTTGGTACATTGAAGCTGTGTTCCCTGGTAAGTCGTGTGAAAGGTTTACACTCTGAACATTTCTTTCCACATTACTGGTGAAGATAAATGGTGCGAAATCATTTCAACTTCATTAGAAGCAATTTGTTCCGTTACAGGTCAATACGGTATCCCAAGGCCTTGGTTTTTCCCTTTCACACGGTCGTACTGGTGTGGAGAGAAAGAAAACAAAAACCTCAACACTCCTATGTCGAAAAAGGGAAACGCTGATGGTAAAAAAAACAGAATTCACATAAATTATAAACAGTAAACATATATATTATAAATTCAAAGGCAGAAATGAGTGCAGGCAAACTTGCTTTTTGCTGAATTGCTCTTCTTGTTATCCACAGCTGTTTGCATGGAGGAGGATCCGAGCCACATTGAACCTGGTGTTTACATTGAAAATCTGGTGAAGGTCTACAGCCATGGAAACAAGCTGGCCGTAGATGGACTGTCCCTGAAGTTCTATGAGGGACAGATTACCTCCTTCCTCGGCCACAATGGAGCTGGCAAGACCACAACTATGTAAGTTTATGTAGCCTATCAATGTTTTTAACAAACCAGAATTTAAAACTTTGAGATGGGTTTGCAAATGTAATCGGTGGCTGTTTATTTATTCATTTATTTTTTTGGCTGTTTTTCTTTTTTTTTTAGGTCAGTCCTGACAGGTTTGTTCCCACCCACTTCTGGCACTGCCTACATCCTTGGCAAAGACATCCGCAGCGAGCTGAGCACCATCCGACAGAACCTGGGCGTCTGCCCCCAGCACAACGTGCTTTTCAGCATGTATGTATGCAACGTGAACTGTAGAAATTTCTGCACAACCCTTTTTTTAATTGTTTTATGTATTTATTTTTTGGTATTTTAGTGATTTCTTAATTTGCTTTAAACCAGGCTGACTGTGGAAGAGCACATCTGGTTCTACGCTCGCCTAAAGGGGCTTTCCGAGGAGCGGGTGAAAGCTGAGATGGAACAAATCGTAAACGACGTCGGCCTGCCTCACAAGCGCAAGTCGCGCACAAGCACTCTGTCAGGTCAGCTCTCTGCTTTGTGTCCATTCTGTATTTTCACACACAGGTTTAGGTTTGGAGAATGTGTTTCTGACTTGAGGTTGTTTCGTCTTTTCAGGTGGGATGCAGAGGAAGTTGTCTGTGGCTTTGGCGTTTGTTGGGGGCTCAAAGGTTGTGATTCTGGATGAGCCCACTGCTGGTGTCGATCCTTACGCACGAAGAGGAATCTGGGACCTGCTTCTCAAGTACAGACAGGGTAAATATTGCTGATAGCAGCCTGTAGTATCATGGGCTTATTTATACTTTAGGCTTAAGGATTATATATATATTAGGGTTAAAAATGTTGTGATATTTTAGGTCGCACCATCATCCTGTCCACTCATCACATGGATGAAGCTGACATCCTGGGTGACCGAATCGCCATCATTTCCCATGGCAAGCTGTGCTGTTTGGGATCCTCTCTCTTCCTCAAGACCAACCTCGGCACAGGCTACTACTTGACTCTGGTCAAGAGAGATTATGACTTGTCCCTTCAGTCCTGCAGGAACTCTGCCAGCACCGTCTCCTACAGCAAGAAAACAGAAAAGGTACGAGACAAGTAACCATAAATGACAGAGCCATCAAGCTTCCTCTGCTTAAATTTATTTATTTATTTTAAGTAACGCAGATGTAGGAGACTTGTAAAACTGTAGGTAAAGGTTTACTGAGTTTCCTACTTTTGTTCAGGAGGACAGTGTATCAGAGAGCAGCTCAGATGCTGGCCTGGGAAGTGAACCAGAAAGTGAAACCACCACCATCGGTAAGCACCAGTGCCTTTCAGAAAACATTATATCAAACTGGAACCACTTTCATAAGTGTATCCATTTTTCATCCTTTCTATGCTTTTTATTTATTTATTTGTTTCCTATAGATGTCTCCCTCATCTCCAACGTGATCTTTAAGCATGTTCCAGAAGCTCGTCTTGTAGAAGATCTGGGCCATGAGCTCACTTACATCCTGCCCTACCAGTCAGCTAAAGACGGAGCTTTTGTTGAGCTCTTCCATGAGCTCGATGACCGACTCATGGACTTGGGAATTTCAAGTTATGGAATATCTGATACCACCCTGGAAGAGGTAGGAACTCCTAAAGACACATTTCAAGATAAAAATCAGGATCAGTTGGACTTTTGCCCGTACTGTTTTATTTATTATGTTTATCAAACCTGCAGCCAACAATCACTGGATTTCACTGAAGTGGTTGTTTAAATCTTTGATTCTTTGTCGTAGATTTTCCTGAAAGTGGCAGAAGACAGTGGAGTGGATTCTGTTGAGCTTTCAGGTGAGATTTATAATTATCATTGTAATGTAAAATAAGTCCCTAGAATTTATATTGTATGTTAGTATGGATTTCAAACAGAAAATAAAGAAATGAAACTCGGCTAGGTCGACTTTAAGACTTTCTCGTTACAACAGATGGAGTTGTACCGACCAGGATCCGTCGGCGTCATGCATTCGGAGACCACCAGAGCTGCCTGAAGCCCTTCACCGAGGATGACTTTGACTTCAACGACTCTGAAGGTGACCCAGGTAGAACTTTTTCACGCAAACATTTTGTTATTTGCATTTAAAAATCAAAAAGATCTTAAAATCCTTGTTTTTTTCCTTTTTTGCTGTTGTGACAAATAAAAAAAACACTATTTTAGCCTTTTAATTATAACTTGAAATCCCTGAGTATTGTTACAAAAGCAGCCAAATGTCCTCACTCTTGTCTCTGGTGTCCTAGAATCCCGTGAAACGGACTGGCTTGGAGGAGCAGACGGCAAAGGCTCATTCCAGGTCAAAGGCTGGAGCCTGAAGAGGCAGCAGTTTGTGGCTTTGCTCTGGAAACGATTCCTCTATGCCCGTCGCTCCAGGAAAGGCTTCTTCGCTCAGGTATGTTGCACTGATGGTAACTGTTGCTACTGTAAGAGGTTTTTTTTTAAACCTTGCAGTAACCATCAGTAATGATGCAATACATCTGAATGCAGTAAAGTAAAACTTCTGATCTGTGTCCACATGAGCAAAAGTTCAAATGAATTGTTCTGGTTGTGTTTTTTCAGATTGTTCTGCCGGCGGTGTTTGTGTGTATTGCACTTGCGTTCAGTCTTATTGTTCCTCCGTTTGGGAAGTACCCCAGTCTGGCTCTGCACCCCAGCATGTACGGAGAGCAGTTTTCCTTTATCAGGTGAGACATCATTCTGTGTTTATTAAGCCTTTTTTTTTTTATTAATCACTTATTTTTGTATTTTAAAAAGTCTCCATGTGTGTCTTGCCATAAAAAAAATCCATACAATGTTTTAAATTCAAAATTAGTTCATTATAATGGCTTTCTTTTCTGTTATGAATACAGCAAACTATCTTATTTTTATTATATTTGGATTATTATAACACAAAAATGTTATTAAACATTACAAAAATGCAGCAAGACTTGCATATCTTCTAGTTTTTTAAAACTTGTAAACAATTGTTGGTAAAGCAGACTGATTCAGGAATTTACTGAAAGGATGTAAAAAGAAATAATTTTTAAAATGGCGATATCAGACCTTTATTAACCATCATTTACACCTTGTTTTTAGTCTGAATCTTTTGCGAAGTGCTTGTTTTAGGTATACAGTCATTTGTATTTAGCGCAGCTTAATAAATATGTATTTATATATATGTATGAACCATTTTTGAACTGTTTCCAGTAATGATATTCCTGAGGACCTGCACATCAACAAACTACAGCAAGCTTTGACAGAAAAACCAGGCTTTGGAACGCACTGCATGGAAGACAAGCCCATACCGTGAGTACAATCAGGGTGAAGTTTAAATCCAATCTCAGATTAAAACATGGATTTATTTAGAAAAGTGAACTCTTCCGTCTCCAGAAATACTCGCTGCAACGCCGTAGAAGACGAATGGGCGGTTCCTCCAGTTCCTCAAACTGTACGAGACGTTTTCGACAAAGGCAACTGGAGCATGGAGAATCCCTCTCCGCTGTGCGAGTGCAGCTGCGGGAAGCGAAAACGGATGCTGCCCGAGTGTCCCGCTGGGGCCGGAGGCCTTCCGCCACCACAGGTCAATGCCGTAAAACAAAATCCAGATCCAATAAAGGTGAGCTTGCTAAAGCACGCGATATTTAAACAGTTTCATCTGTTTTTGCGTCCAGATGAAGCTCAGCGACACGGACACTCTGCAGAATCTGACTGGCAGAAACGTGTCCGATTATCTGGTTAAAACCTACGCTCAGATCATCGGCAAGAGGTAACGCCTTATTAATACTGACAGCGACATTATTTGTTACGCACATCTCAGCTTAAAGCAGCCTAAACATTTAATAACACGGTTCTTCTCTGACAGCCTGAACAACAAGATTGGGGTCAACGAGTTCAGGTACGGTGGAAGGCACGATGCATCATTTCTGTGTGATGAGTATTGATCTGAGTGCTCCTCTGCCGCGGCCGTCTGTCACGTGAAAATGTCTCCCCTCCAACAGATACGGTGGATTCTCACTGGGTGCCAGAAATTCTCAGGTTCTGCCTCACAAAGAAGAAATTGATGTAGCGATAGCACAGCTAAGGAGACGCTTTCATCTTGACAGAGTGAGTGATTTCATCACGCTATTATTATTTTTATATTTCACTTGTCTGTTTCAAAGTAGCCATTTGCACAAAAAATAAAAATAAATTAGAAGGGGCTCTCTGCAGTCAAAAAGTGGGAGTTTCTTGGGTGTGGATGTAGTTTGGCTAAACCTGCGTAATTTATAACTTTAGCATCTGAATTGTTACACTTCTGCCCCCAAACTACGCCCACACCCAAAAAACTCCCACTTATTGACTGCAGAGGTACTTTAAAAAAACTGCCGACTTTAATAAGGTTATATAGGACACACACAGGGACTCTGTGCAGCTGTGGTTTATAATTACAGCTGTAGTAAATCTAGACTTGAAATCTAAGTCTGATCAGTTTCAGCTTAGCCACGCTCTAAAGAGGACTCTCCCTCTTCTAATCCTTTCTGTTCGCCTCGTCTCCCTCTCTTTCTGCCTCCTTCACCCTCCAGGGAACTGCAGCCGATCGTTTCTTCCGCAGTCTCTCCAGTTTTATCCAAGGTTTGGACACCAAGAATAACGTCAAGGTTAGCGCTCACTCATATCGACGCAGGCTGGTTCTGTTGAATGCATCAACTCTTTATGATCACAGAAATAAACTCTACCAGCGTTTAATGTACACTTATTTATTGTTTCACATTTGGTTCAGTTAAGTAGTAGGAAATCTAAATGTTGTATTTTCAAATTGTTAGTTTGTTTTTATATAGTTTGTTTCTTATTTTATTTGTCAGATGAGTCAACTTTTAAGTCCTACTGAAAAAAAATAATAATAATAATGAAGAAATCAAAGCATTATGATGCACAAATGCACACAAACTTTAAAGGATCCATGATTAGTTGTAACATTAGACTTTATTTAATAAACATATATTTTAACTGTGAAATAAAGACTGTAAAAATACTGCAGGCTGTTTAGTTTTTATAATTTTTAAACTAAAATTTTAAAAATATATTACACAGACGGAGCCATTTTATTTACATGCAAAGCATTCTGGGTAAATGATGACATCAACTAGGTCATCGGCATGAGGCTGCTAGCGAGCTATATCCACCCTGAAGGTTAATCTTGGACAATATCTGATGATCGACTCTTTTAAATGAAACCAGAGAGCGTTGACAGAGAGGAGAAGGTAGAAATGACTCAGCCTGGAACTGAAAATATGGATGGAGGACAACAGAGCTGCTTCATGGAAGAAGAACCTCAGCTTAGCCTGTTAGCTTTAGCGTTAGCCCAGATGTTATCACCATATATATGTATTAGCTCAGCGCTACACATTCTCTCATCACTGAGGTCCTCCATCCACATGACAGAGAAGGGAACGTAAAAATGCCTCAGTCTGCAACTGAAACTATGGAGGGAGGACCTCAGTTTAGCTTGTTTGTTGCACTAGCGCTGAGCTAATACATATAAGGCAATATAGCGTCGGCTATATGGTGGATATAGCTCGCTCACACTGAGGACCTATCCACGTCATCATTTACCCAGTATTCTTCGCCTGTAAATAAAATGGCTCCATCCATGTTAAAATATATTTTTAAAAATTTACAAAACTAAACATCCTACAGTATTTTTACAGTCTTTATTTTACAGTTAAAATATATTTTTATCAAATAAAGTCTAATGTTACAACTGATCGGGGATCCCTTTAAGACACTGAGCTGGTTCCTGAGCAGATAGTTTACCTCCAGTTTTGCTCCTTATTTCCCGTGGCAGTAAAATAATTAAAACCATACATTTCTTTCCTACTTCCAGATCTGGTTTAACAACAAGGGCTGGCACAGCATTGGTTCTTTCCTCAACGTGATGAACAACGCTGTCCTGCGGGCGAGCCTTCCGCCTGGAAAAGACCCCGCAAAGTTTGGCATCACCGCCTACAACCACCCACTGAACCTGACTAAGGAGCAGCTGTCGCAGGTCGCTCTGTGAGTATTCCAGTCACTACGGCAGGCCATTTAATCTCCCTTTTTTTTTAACCTCTCCTATAAATGTCTCGTTCGTTTTGTTCCCTTTCAGGATGACAACATCTGTGGACGTTCTGGTGTCAATTTGTGTGATCTTCGCCATGTCCTTCGTTCCTGCCAGTTTTGTGGTTTTCCTCATCCAGGAGAGAGTTACGAAGGCCAAGCATATGCAGTTCATCAGTGGAGTGCAACCCTTCCTGTACTGGCTGGCAAACTTTGTCTGGGATATGGTAAGATGTTTAAAAATCAGCTTAAACTCTTGGGGGAGAAAAAAAAAGGTTGAATATGTTAGATCTTGAAAAATATGTAGAGCAAAAACACTTAAAGAGTGATGTTTCTCTCTTTCAGTGCAACTACATCGTTCCAGCCACTCTGGTGATCATCATATTTGTGTGTTTCCAACAAGAAGCCTATGTGTCTTCCACTAATCTGCCAGTGCTGGCCCTGCTGCTGCTGCTCTACGGGTAATTTGAGCAAACGTTCTGATTGTTATAGATCTGCAACCGTTTAGATTTTCTTTGGCATCTAAAATGCTATTTGGGCTCTTTGCAGCTGGTCGATCACCCCTCTGATGTACCCAGCCTCCTTCTTCTTTAAGATCCCCAGCACTGCCTATGTGGTTCTAACCAGCGTCAACATACTGATAGGGATCAATGGCAGCGTGTCCACGTTTGTCCTGGAGTTGTTCGGAAGCAATGTAAGTAAATAGGACGTGCGGCGGATTGTGCCTCTGTTTTAATGTCTTTATATGCTCCAATGGTGTAATAATATTCAAATTCCTCTTGTCAGGAGATCGGTGGCATTAATGACATCTTGAAGAACGTGTTCCTCATTTTTCCTCACTTCTGCCTGGGTAGAGGACTGATTGACATGGTGAAGAATCAGGCCATGGCTGATGCTTTAGAGAGATTCGGTAACTAAAGCAAATGTTCCTTTCAACCCCCGAGTGGTTTCGACAAGGGAGAAAAAAATTTTCTAAAACAAAAAAACAAAAAACAGAAGCATTAAACCAGTGGTGTCAAACTCATTTTCACTGAGGGCTACATGAGCGTTATGGTGGCCCTCGAAGGGCCAGTTGTAATGAACTTTGATGTTTCATGTTTAACTTTGACTAAACAGAGTTTTAACATAAACATTGGTAAGAACTAAGTGTACGACTGACTAAATCTGAAATAAATACAGAAATATTATTAAAAGTAAAACTAATAAAGTTTTACTCACTGATGAGTTTCTAGTGTGTGGCTGCATTATGTTAGATTTAGTTTATGGTTGATGCTGACTTTAAAGGCACAGTGTGTAGGATTTGTTGTTTTCAGCGACATCTAGTGGTTGAGTGGTTGAATCATCCTCCCTGGTCCTCCCCCCACCCCCC
>NW_013952774.1:84656-92164 GCF_001266775.1 Austrofundulus limnaeus
AGACCCAAAAGATTTGAGAACCCCTGGGCTGGAGGCAAGTCAGTACTATATAATTATAATTCTATACAATGGAAAAAAAACGCACCATTACTAACAAAAAAGACTAAACGAAAATGTTAACTTTACAGGTTATTTGATTTTCATTTTTATTTTTCCAGGTTTGGTGACGGTTACACCATCATCTTGCGGGTGGCGGGGCCGGACCCGGACCTTCGGCCGGTGATGGAGTTCATCGAGCGGGAGCTGCCCGGGAGCACGTTGAAGGAAAAGCACCGCAACATGCTGCAGTATCAGCTTCCCTCGTCTCTCACCTCCCTCGCCCGCATCTTCTCGCTGCTTTCCAAGAACAAGGAGAACCTCAGCATAGAGGACTACTCCGTCTCTCAGACCACTTTAGACCAAGTAAGCAAGAGCGCCAGGATTCTACTCAGAACTAAAGTGCTGAGGTTGTTTTAGGCCAGTTCTAAACTCTTTCCTTTTTGGTCGTTTTGCTCAGGTGTTTGTCAATTTCGCCAAGGACCAAAGCGACGAGGACCACTTGAAAGACGTCCACACGAGCAAACGAGACGCCGTTGTGGTGGACCTTTCCCAGCTGAACTCTTTCCTCATGGACAGCAAGACGAAGGAGAGCTGTGTCTGATTGCACAAGATCAGTGGGAGTTGCCACACCCACCACCAGATTTCAAAATACGGACCACTAACATGTGGGGGGAGAAACCAACTGTGTTAATTTTTTTTATTATTATTATCTATTTTTTTAGTATTTTTTTTAAATTGTTGTCATTCTCAGTGGACCTGCACCTCATCGCACAGCCCTCTTGCGAAGGCAACGACTGCGGGTATCATGACAGACACTGAAACAATGAAATCTCAATGCAAATCAATGCAAGAAATATAAATATATAAATATATTTAGGATTAGAAGTTAGTCGTGTGAGGGTTGGAGACTGGTGCTTCTCCTTCACGAGGTAGACTGGAAGAAAGAAGACGAAGTGACAGCAGGATTTGAATTCCACTGGAAGGTCTGGATACCCACTTATGGACAAGATGCACGGGTGGGGGGGGAGTAGAAGGAAATATCTTGAGTTTTTCATCCTCATTCCTTAAAGTAGAAAGCAGTAGTCCATTGGACTGTGTACACGCTACTGTGTAGAGTTTGTGATGTTGAATCATTCACTGCCAGCTGTTAAAAGATGGACTGACTAATGTTTTTATTTAGGGTCATAAGTCTTTCAATTTCTATTTGTTACCAAGTGCAGTTTTTTATAATATAAATGATGGTAAAAAAAAAAAAAAAACTCAACCATTGAAAATCCTGTTTCTGTCACAAATGTGCAATCATTGTTAATTTTTTTTTACTAATCTGAAGAAAATTTCCTTTTAGACATATTTGTTGTTTTCTTGTTTTGTATGATAGCTCAGCCAGCTAACCGAGTTGTTCTTTTGGTTGTTGTTGTTGTTGTTCTTTGTGTCCTTAACATTTGTTCAGCACAGTGCCTAATACTGGTGGAGAATCGAATCTGAGCACTCCATTAAAAAAAAACAACAACAATGTACGTAGGCTGCCAAGGAATGTATGAGACCAATACCAACATGCATCAAAGCACATATTTTATTATTCTAGCGTTTTATTTGTGAAGAAACTTGTTTTTGTCTTGTTCATTGTCAGACTCAAAACACAGAAAAGTATATATATATATAAAAACAGTGGTTTTTAGATGTTTGTTCAAGATGTTCGTTCTGCTTTTACTGGTTTTACTCATCCTTGCCCTCTTTGAATGCAGACTGATCAGAACGAACAAGCGTGGGTTTAAGATATCTTTAGAATTTAGATTTGTTGTTGGAAATATGGAAATGTACTGCATGCTTTACACTTGGCCGCACACGGTGGACTATCAGTGCTTCTGTGTGTGTGTACTGTATGTGTGTGAGCCAAAGCATGATATAGATCTATGTTTTGCAGAAGGAAGACTGAGCATTTTGCTGTATTACTCTTGGATTACTGGCACGTTGAGAGGCTAAAATCAAAATGATGTTTTGGCCATGGCCTTTACGAGGGCATACGGCTACCTGAACCAGGACCAGGATGAAATGTGTCAAGTAGTGTTTTAACGTTGATACCAGTGGAGTGAACTAACAGCGTATGTGCCAAACTCAGATTAACCAGCACCATCCTGAGCAGGCGAGTATTTTATAAAGGTCAACTTGTCCTTTCGATTCATCCATCAGCTCAGTTCAGAGACGGCTCATGCGCCGGAAGTGTGCACTCCCTAATTTTTCTTAAAAATCTCTGCGAGTTCACTATCCTGTGGAGACGTTGCAAAATTTTAATCTTGACTGTCAACTGCAGGTCAACTATTGAGTTCGAGACAATTCAATTGCTTGTTTAACCTGAACTTAACAAGCCAGACTGAACAAAAGGACCATGTAAATTTTAAATTTTGCTTGTAATACTTTATAGTAAAAAAAAAGAG
The DNA here is from genome assembly GCF_001266775.1 of Austrofundulus limnaeus. Classification (NCBI taxonomy): domain Eukaryota; kingdom Metazoa; phylum Chordata; class Actinopteri; order Cyprinodontiformes; family Rivulidae; genus Austrofundulus; species Austrofundulus limnaeus. Next base: position 87,131 of record NW_013952774.1, read on the forward strand.
GAAATAATCCAGGGTTTAAACTGATGACAGGTTGTCATTAGAGGTGCTCTCTCTCTCTCTTGCTCTCGTGCAAAATCTTTAAAGGGGTTTGCGTTATCTCTGGGATCTACTACCTTCCACCAACAGAGGATTTAGATTTTTGTCCTCGACAACCCCTTTTTGTTTTTCTTTGGTTTAAAGAATTTGAGCACTTTACAGGCTTAGCAGCCGTTAGTTTCCAGTGTTTATACATAGGGATTTGCAAATAAAAACAAGTTTGAAAGAAGAAAACAAACAAATCTCTGCACTGGACAAACAGACACGAGAAACAATCGAGCTTATGCCACTGCAGGGTGATATTTGTGAGAAACTTGAAGCAAAGAGCAAAACCTTATGTGAATAAGAGAAATGTGATTTGGAGCAGAGGGACATAAAGAGAGCGTTGCAGATCAGCGTTAAAGTGGTGATTTTTCTCTTCTTGGTCTCAGATTATATTGTTTGTTTACATTTTGAGTATTACAGCTGTTTGAGTCTGTTACCCATTGTGCATAGTTATTCTTTACGTTATTAAAAATTCAAATGTTTTGAAAAAAAGACGGACTGTTTTTTTTCCCCAGCTCTTAAAGGTGGACAACTGTGTTTTTGCAAGTACACTGTAAAAAATAAAATGTTGGATTTACTTTACCATGTTATGTTACCTGGTTCCACTTAACTGAGTTGAGTAAATTCAAAGCAATATACCAGTTTTTTAGCCAAAGAACATGAGTAAGTTGCTTTGAATTTACTCAACTCAGTTAAGTGGAACCAGGTAACATAACATGGTTAAGTAAATCCAACATTTCATTTTTAGAGTGTATGTGTGTGTTTGTGTGTCCAACCAAAATATTCCATGAACCATTAAACAAGTGTTAAAATTTTAGAAAGGAATCATTAAATGTGCTTCTACAACCAAGCACCTTTTGAAGTTGGCTGATTTCAAGATGGCCGCCACAGCTAATCAACTTCAACCAACACAGAAATGATATGGCTTAGTCTGTTTTACAGATATTGAGCCAATATTTGGTTTGGTAGTAGCTGAGAGTCATTCAAAACAAACTCTGAGCTAGAAATCCCATATCCACGTGACTGTCATGACGTGATTTTTAAGGTTTGATCATGACAACATCATCATCATCATAACAACATGCCTGCCTAGTTTCCCTTTACAAAAAATAAATACATGTAATATCTTAAAAGATTTCATTTAGATTTTTCCCACGGTGTCACAAAAATGCAGCATGTTTGAGGTGTGCCTTAAAAAAACATCCACAGGTGTGCCTTCTATTTACCTAAATGTTGTCAACTAAGCTTCCAAAGCTCTGACTTCAATGGCATCTTTACTGTATGTGACCCAGACACTGCAAAGAAGGACAGCCCTTTGATGGCTAAGATTTGCTTTGCCAGATGTGGTCCATGCATGGGCCAGCACCACATAAACCAACCCTCAACTGGGCCAGTTGTGGCATGCCATCTTAAAAACAGGGCTATCATTGCCAGATGTGGCCCACATCTGGTTGACAAACTACAGGAGTTCGACAATGAAAATGAAACACCTGGTTTTAGACCATAACATCCCTTTCAGACAGCTTCCTCTTGCGTCCACAGTTAATCCTGTTGGATGTGGTTGGTCCTTCTTGGTGTTATGCTGACATTACCCTGGATATTGTGGCTCTTGATACATCACAAAGACTTGCTGTCTTGGTCACAGATGCACCAGCAAGACGTGCACCAACAATTTGTGTTCTTTTGAACTCTGGTATGTCACCCATAATGTTGTGTGCATTGCAATATTTTGAGCAAAACTGTGGTCTTACCCTGCTAATTGAACCTTCACCCTCTGCTCTTACTGGTGCAATGTGCATTTAATGAAGATCAACCACCAGCCTGGTCCAATTTAACCATGAAACCTCCCACACTAAAATAACAGGTGTTTCATTTTCATTGTCTAACCCCTACTTGCCATGCCAGCAGAAATCCAGTTTGATATCAGATTGGCCCATACCTATCTGTTATGTGGGAAGCGTTTTTCATGACTTTCTTTATGAACCAGGAGAGAGGTACCAGGGAACATAAGTATTAGTACTGGGGAACATAAGATACCAGGGAACATACTGGGAAAAATAAGTACTGGGGAACCAATTGTAGGTATGAGGTAGCATAGCTACCAGAGAACACTGTTTCCCAGTACCTATGTTCTCTAGTACAGTGCCTGCACTGTAATTCAATATCTTTTTCATTTGTTTTAAAAGAATGGGGAGCCGATTATGCCTTTTATGGCTTTTATTATTAACCCTGGGACAACATATAGAGGTACAGGGAGACATTTCAAAGGCTGAACAGAACACATTTCTCCAAATACACATGAACTAAGGTAAGACAAGAGAATAAAAATACAGTATATGGTCTACAGGTTCAATAAACCTTAGTTAAATAAGTTATATATTAGCCAACATAACCAGTACAGATTATGAGAGGGACTGAGCTCGGCAGTTGACGCGTGGTCACGTGGTTGTTCAGTGTATGTTTTCACACACACCTTCCATAGCCCCTGAGATTTCCTCAGAATTTAGATACGTTTTTGGAAGCTTAATAGAAATAAACGGCTTGTTTTTGGAGTTAACTCTGTTTGTAAACAAAATTTCTCATGAGTCTTAATGAAACTTCAGGAAAAACCATAAAAAGTTCCTCAACATATGATGATCCTAATAAAACTCTGGCATGAAAGGCGGTGAGCGACATGCATTCTTTCAGAGAATCCATGGCCTTTTTAAGTTTATTCTGCATCACTTCTGCATAGATGTTATAAAATGTGAGCTCGTCACATGGTGAACAACAATGGATATCTTTACTGTAGGTTTGTAATGTGTTCAATGTGTTTCCAGAGTGTTCAAGCAGCTGTGTGTCGGGTCTCATCTGCTATGTTCCCACGCACACACAAACAATTAAACAAGCAGTAAAAGCAGGCTTCCACACAGCTATCTGTTATTCTCTGTCATTCATCCACCAACATCATGACTGGGAGACTAGTTCTGCTGGGACTTCTGCTTATCTGTGTGGCTGCAGGTAAAGGAAAAAAGACACTTTGTCCTAAAACGGAAGGTTGTATACGGTAGATACATTTGACATTTAGTCTGAACTTTACTAGAAAAATTGAGTCACTTTTAACTGTTCGATGCAGCGTTTTTGGCAGTGATCAATGCAAATATCCACAACGTGCTCTATATTTATGTTGAGAAACTATGACATATGCTAAAATAAAAACAAGGCAGAAATAATTCATTTGAATCAGTGCGGTTGGTTCTGGACAGGTGCGCCACCAAGGGAGGGGCCAGGGGCAATGGCCCCCTCTAAAACACTGGTGCCCCCCCCATGGCCCAGACAGTTTTTGAGCCCTAAGCTTTTGCTTTGTGTGCATTTTTAATTTGTCCGAGCTATTTAGGATTAGTAAACATAAAACCAAAGATTCTCACTGAGCAACTAGGAATTTAAAATGTAAATAAAAAATTATTTAGAATTACAAATAAAACTTAAAATTGTGATAGTGCTAGAGTAATATTCTTGGAAATCATATTTATTTAATTTTAAGAGGTGTCTTCTCTATTTTTTGAAGATGAAGCAGACAATTCTGGATTCGTGAGAGAGGTGACAAGTTTTTTTTTTTTTAATCAAGCTAGAAAAAAAATCTCGACTGGTGGATCTTTAAATATCAGGTGTAACGTATAATTGTGTAAAACTTTTCCTGTTCTGGCAGCCTTCTTGTCCTGACAGGGAGATTGTGGCGTGTCCTCTGAACCTCGCTCCGGTGTGCGGCAGCGATGGAAACACTTACGCCAACGAGTGTACCCTCTGTGTCCGCAGACAGTGAGTCCACACAGCTGCACCACACTCAATATTTTCACACATCGTGCTCACTGTCACGTGCAATTAGACGCAACTGAAGGATGATTTTTTCGCCCCACGGTGGTGAAATAAATTAAAGCCAGATGTGTAGATACCGAGGTGTTCAATCCTGGTCCTCGAGGGTGACCATCCAGCAAGTTTTTGTTTTTCCTGTTCTAACACACCTGATTCAATGATTGAATTACTCGTTTGTCAAATCAGGGGTGTTGGAGCAGAGAAACGTAAAAAGAACCAGGGTTGGAGACCGCAGGGTTAGCCTGAGCAAAGCTAAGACTATAGAGGACTGCTGCCATCTAAAACAACTCTAATCTCAAACATTTAATAAAAGTTCTCTTAGGCCCTATTCTTATAAACCTTTACAGCAGACACTTCTATAATAAACACCTGTTTAGGTAAAAGAGCAGCTGTTATTTTTAGGTGTAATTGTTCCCAAACTTTTTAGCTTTTGAGCCACAAACAGTAGCAGGTGATAAACAATGGTATCAGGTCAAATAAACAAGGGTAACAATATTCATTATGCTCATTTAATCCATATTTAAATATGCTAACCTCGTATTTTTGTAACAACTCAAGCTTTTTGGGTCTGGGGACCCCTTACAGGGGCAAGAAAATTCCAGGGACCCCCTCAGAAACCCCATGCTGTCATTTCAACCCCTAAATGCCATGGGAAAATATATATTTTTTATTTAGTTAATTATGTTTGTTTTATTGGTTCATTGTTCTCAATGCAATTTATAAAAATAAAAACAACATTAACAATTTAGTGACGTTTTTTGAGGACAGCCAAGATACCTCTCGCGGACCCCTGGGGGCCCTGGGATCCCATTTTGTGAACCTCTGAACTAAGGGAAAGAAATGTGAAGATGTTTGTGGTTGTTTTAAAATTTAAATTACTTCTGCAAATCCTTTCAAGACCCCACCTTGATGTTTCAGTGGGGTCCCAACCCTAACTTTGGGAATCACTGGCCTATCCAGACGGATTATTATAATATTTCATTCAAAATAGCCAATAAATTTAAACTAATATAGGTGTAAAGATAGATAGATAGATGATAGATAGATAGATAGATAGATAGATAGATAGATAGATAGATAGATAGATAGATAGATAGATAG
>NW_013952774.1:92339-95035 GCF_001266775.1 Austrofundulus limnaeus
GATAGATAGATAGATAGATAGATAGATAGATAGATAGATAGATAGATAGATAGATAGATAGATAGATAGATAGATAGATAGATAGATAGTGTGTGTTCAGCTGCTATATTTTTGAGAATGAATCTGTTTTAAGATGACAGAAATTAACTTCAGTCTTAGTGCTGTTTGTTAGCTTGTCCATTTTTAAATATTAATTGTTTATAACCTTTCCACACATCATAAATACTTCAAAAAATCTTAACTAGCCCTTTAGTCAATGAAACTATAGCATTACCTAAAGACCAAAGTCTTAAAGAAAGGTCACACAGGATCTGTTTGTATTCAGAGTTTGTTTTGGGAGTGACTCATGGATATGACCACACCAAATTTTCGCTCTAAATTTTTTTTTTTACTGAGGTCGAGTTTCGAAACCCAACCAACACACATCGAACCCTAAACCTAAACTAATCTCAATTCACACCTCAGTCTTAAACCTAAGTTTAGTATCCTGGGCAGTTCTTTTAATTTATTTACTAATTTATTTTTTGTTTCCACTTCTATTAACACGTCATTCTGCCTTTTTTATTGGTTTGTTTGTTTTTTTACAATTTACATCCATAATTTCAACCATTTTATCTGTGTAGTCCCCTCACACACACCTCTCACTTCTTTTTATGAACTTGTTCTTTTCTCAGAACAACCAAGATGAACATTTTGATCGTAAAGGAGAAAAGTTGCTGACGCGGATGACTGACAGCAGTGTCACCGAGACTCCAAATCATGAAGAATCACAGCATCTACCCCAAACTGTCAATAAAACTTCAATTTCACTATTCTTGGTTGGGATGTTTTTTTTGTCCAATAACAGTGGTTTGTGATTTATATAGTAAACAGGAGTTTGGTTACTGAGACCAGCAAGGACAGGATCAATAAAAAACTTTACTTAATGTTTTGGTGATAAAGTTCCAGGTAATGGTTCTTTGTCAGCTGAAAGCAGCAGGTGAATAATTTGCAGGTTATCTCAGTGGGTGAGCTCATTGTTTACACACTCCTCAGCCTGAATAACACAGCGGTCATGATCATTTTAGTGTGTTAGAAGAGAAAAAAAAGAAGAGAAAAAAATGAGAAAATGTCTTGCAAACAAAACAAACCCCGACATACGGATAGAAACCAACGGATCCTGTGGTCAAAGGTCTAAAATGTCACATGATGGAAACTAGGAAACTGAGCTGTAGTTTTAATCCACAGTCACTTCTTTTTTTTTTCCTTTGAGAAGAGCAGATGATTGTTTTTTCAGCTTCAGTGAGCGGACTTATCGACGATGATAAGAAACTCCAAGGAACAGAAGTAAGTACATTTCAGTTCAGATAGTGAAAGCAGTAGGATGGCACGTTTTACTTTGCTACAGCTTTTAGATGAGTTCAGCAGTTTTGAATCAAGTCAAAAGTAGAAGTGTTGATCATTTGCACATTAAAAGGTCAAACGTTTATTTTGACGGCTCTTTAATTTAACCTTTGTTCTTTAGGGCAGAACGCCTCTAGCATCGCAAGTAATTTCATTTCCAGAAAGTCTGCAAACAAACTAAAAATGTAAATCAAAAGAATCTTAACATAAAGCTCCACTTTGGCTGAAATGAGGAAGTGTACACAGCTACAATGGTCTGTTGTTTCCCTGCACAGACAAAAATAAAAACCAAGGTCTTCATCTCCAAATGGCTTCCTTCAGTGTCAACCACAGGTATGTTTACACTGCATGAATGAAGTAGGTAACAGTTTATCAATTGCATTAACCCTTTCGTGCATGAATTATGATAAACTCAGTCAGGATTATTTTTTACTAAGTGTTTTTATACATCCTTAGGGATGTAAAACAAGGTTTGAAAAAAAATTTCTATCTTTATTTTTAAAGAAATAATTATCTGTACACTCAAGTGTACTTCATGTGTTTTGTAGTGTAAAAAGCAAATGTAATAACATGGTAATTCTAAAGGTATAGTTGTAATTTAGTTATACAGTTGTAATGGTATTCTGTTGGAATGGTGGTTCCTCCACTCCTCTCTATTAGAGCTCTATTGATAAGCATAAAAGTTAACATAAACATAAAATTATGTTTTCACTAGGTGTTTTGATTCATCTTTAGGGATGTAAAACAAGGTTAAAAATATAGATATATTCTCTCTTAACTGAGGAGGATAGTGTGACCCAAGTCACAGTCTGAACTAGGGCTGCACAATATATCCAAAATGTACCATCATCGCAATAACTGCTTGTGCAATATGCATATTGCAACAAATGCATAAACTGTTTGCATTTATGAGTTTTGTCACTCAGACGGAAGCTTGAAGTATTTCACCAATCAAATGGAGCCCTTCATATATTACTCTTCATATTTTAAAAAATTCATACCAGAAAGAAAATGATTAGTTTTGTTTCTTTGTTTGTTTTTTTGCTCAGAACCCAGAAAACATCAACACTACATACGAATGTATTTGTTCATTTATCGCAAGTCATATCGTCATCACAAAATTAAGCACTGTTATCACACATCACAGGTTTTCCTGATATCATGCAGCCCTCTCTGAACTGTAGATCCTCATAGAATCTTAACTGTAACTGTTTTTTTTTTATCAAAATGTATTCTTGTTAAGTCTCTGAGCTGAGCATATTCTCTCAGCAATCGCTCTAATAGCATGTATAGTACATGTTTTTGTATAATAT
>NW_013952774.1:95045-100697 GCF_001266775.1 Austrofundulus limnaeus
TATATATATATATATATATAAAGTCAAATTACATTATAATACAATAAAGTTGATTTACAACCAAAACAGTATAGGATATGAATTATTTTCATGAACAACATTGGTAATAACTGAHATTGCATTGAAGTTAAAATGTAGCCAATGATGCACGATGTACAACTGAGTGGACGTGTTTAATCTGTATTTTCTACAAAGATAAACTCAAAACTTGGAAAATCTTTACATAATATGTCACCTTACATGTTACTTGATGTAATCATATTTTTTTTTTATCTGAAATGGTGTCTTTTTATGGAAGGTAGGAACTGAAATAGCCCAGGTGTTTGGTTGTGCTCTCCATCTGTCAGCCATCTTGGTTTCACTGACTTTTTTTTTCCCATTGCAATGACCAGCCATTAGGATTGTTTTTGTATGGGATGATGTAATAGCTTCCACTAGAGTGGATTATATGCAACACTGCCCAAAATTGCAGGCATATATATAGACAAAAAACACTTTTAAACAGCTATACACTGTAGTGACCTCTATGCATGAAAGGGTTAATCACAACAAAACACATTTTCAGTTAAAAAAACATTATATGTCACAGAAAAACAAGAAACTAAAATGTTAACAGGAATCTTATATCCTCGAACTTAGCATTCCCACTTTTTAACCCTTCTGCTGTTCCTGGGTAAAAAAGACTAACAAGGCCCCAGTTTTAAGACTGCTGGTGGGTCCTTTTGACCCAAGGGCAGCAGGAGGGTATATCTGGAACACAGGCAAAATAATAACCAAAGACATTACACAAACAATTAAGTATTTCATTCTTAGCATTTCTAAAATGAACACTGTCAGTTCAAACCAAAATGTAGCCTTCCATTATCTGAAATCAAACGCAAAACATACACAAACCTGGCATCTGCAGACCATAAAAATTTAATATATGGCAAATCAAACAAAGATCACACTAACAGTACATTACAACAGCGACAACAGTTGTACAACATGTACAACAGTACATGCTTCAAGTACATTAAAAACCAATATGTTGCTTTTTTGCAGCCTTTCCAATGTCTCCACCATCGAGGATTGTCAAAACAAGATCTCATTGGACCGCTTCCTGCATCTTTCACTCATGCCAGCAGTAAGATTCTCATGCTTCTACAGTAAATAAAAAACAGACATTACCTGTTTTATGTTTTCCTGAAATAGTATTATTTGTATGTTAAATTCTTAAGACTGTTTTAAAGGCTATGAGACGGGTCAGTTCTAGATCTTCCTAAAAGAAAGCTGGCTTGACCATCCAAGATTGAAACATGAGCAAACCAGCCTGTCTTTGAGCAAACCTTAATCCAGTATAGTTACACATAGAATGAACTGTGTACACCCCCCAATTTAGAGACAACAATTCACCTAAAACACAGGCCTTTTGGAGAAAACCCACACATGCACATTGAGAACAGGCAAAACTACAGCATAAACTGAGCCTTAAAAATAATACCAAACCTGCTTTGTTAAAACCAAAACAGAAGATGACAAATGTCTTTTTGAAATATTATATCTTTCATCCTCTCTTACATTTTTCCAGTGTTTTTCTTGATAATAAGAGTTGCCATCTTATCTGGCAGGTGCTGATTACAGCGGTGCTGTCGTTCCTCCAGAGACGAGCTCAGAGAATTGCCTTTGACCTCAAGTTCCCTTTCCTAGAGGGACGTTTTGGCATTGTGGTGTAAGTCAAATATGACAAAAACATCTAAAAAAAATGTTAATGTGAGTCTGCCATGCGAATGATAGGACATTTAAGTTTACACAAATATCCTTCCTTCATTGTGTCAGAATTCATGATGTTGTGTTGTTTTTCTGCTGCAGGCCTTTGGACACAATGGGCAGCCTCAGTAACCGCTGGTCTTATGGATTTGCATTTGGTGCCGTGTCGAGCAGCGTTCTGCTGCTCTTCTCTGAACGTTACGTCCCTTTCACTATCGTGCCCTGGGCCCGACGTACGTTTTTTTCACTCATATTACTTTAATTGTCATGACTTGTGTAACTAATTACTAATTAACTAATTATAGCCTGATACAATGTTCTCTGTCTTCAGCCATAGTGTATCTGATTGGAGCGTTAGAAGTGGGTCTGGTGTATTTCCCTTTTTTTGCCTGCCTGTCGACACCATTCAGAATGACCGGGGCAGTGCTGGGAATACTCTACTCTGTGGCCTGGTATACATTGAGAGGGTTAATACTGATTCAGCAACTAAACTACTATTTTACAGTTGCTTTTTTTAATCTAACTTCAACATTTTGTACTATTTTATTCGATTAGTATATCATAATATTCAGCTCATGTCAAAGATAGATGCAATAAAGTTAAATATTTTGCACATTATGAAATTTATAAGAAAAGGAAACTAAAGTTATTGCACCCAAAGCAGATTATTCATTGCAATCTTCTTCTAGCAGTTTTAGAATTTTAGCTTTTAGCTTACCTTTTGCTATTTGAACTAGATTTTTGTGACTTGCAAAAGTCTAGTTTGGCTAACATTTTGCTACTTTTAGCGTTTAGCTAGTGTTTTGTTGTTTCTACCTTTTAGCGAGTGTGTTTTGACACTATTAGCTTTTAAGAAGCATTTAACTGTACATCAGCTTAGCTAGTATTTTGAAACTTATAGCTCTTAGCTAATGTTTTGCTTCATTTATATTTTTAGCTAATTTAATTCTTTTTTCTTCACCAACTCAGCTTCAGTTTCTTCAGCAATTTTCACTCAGCATTCATGCTGTTTTCTCTGGCTCATATAGATCCATGCTGTTTCATAACAGTGTAAAAAGTTGCAGGTGTCTGAAGATTGTGTAGAACTGATGAGACTTCCTGTCTTTGTTGCTGTTTGTAGGATCATCATCACAGTCTGGGACATGGTAACCTGCCCTGGGGGCAAGGTAGGCAGAATCACTGATGGGGTTTGTTTCTGCTGAACGTGCAGAATTCAAAAAGTTTCAATTCAAACCCAAAGATGCTGCAAAACATCCCACATTTAAAGTTACCTGTTAGTATTTATCATTTTAAAAAGTTTTCCTCTGACTTTATTATATGGGTTTTTTTTTTTAAAGATTTTGGGTAAATACCAGAAGATAATTGTCCAGTGGCCATGTGTCCTCTCACTCATCTTCCTACTGGGACGATTCATTTACATACTGGTTAAAGATGTTCGCATACGTCTACAGCTGGAACCAGAGGTCAGTGTACTGTTGGTGTCACCTGCTGCCATGCAAGACAAGCAAACATGCAATTGCCTGTGGGAGTGTGTGTGTACTTGTTTCAACCACAGAGTGAGGACCATTTGCGCCATAGTTGCTCTCATTGTGAGGTCTTTGATGCAAAGTGTGGACCTCTTCAATGTCCTAACTTTATTTGCAGCTCTGTACTTTACTAGTTAGGTTTAGAGGTATGGTGTGCATTAAGGTTTGGTTCAGGTTTGGGTTAACTATAGACCAGTAATGGTTCGTTTTAGGGAAAATGTCTGGGTTAGGCATAAATACAGTTATAGTTAAATACACAGCCTGGTGAGGATCCACTGTTTCTTAGGGAGACAAAAACCCGGTCCCTGTTGGAGGAAATACAGTTGGTGGATCAGGGGTTTGGTTTGAGACTAAAGGTGTGATTTGAATTCAGGTTAGATTATGTACCTGCAAGGTTAGGTTTAGGGTAGGGCATCAGGGTTAGGTTATAGCAATGGTTTTCAAACTTTTAAGATTCTGGCCCACAAAATTACAGTTACAGAAAGTCTCGACCCCAGATATTACTCGTTTACTTATGCAAACCTTGCTAATATAGGCATAATAACAATATAAGCAATAACCCTAATAACTACAATGCTACTGTTATTCATTTAGGATCATTGCAAATAAAATTATTTGCAATAACTAGCAATTAATTTGCATTTAAAAATGATGTCTGGAAATCATGTGGGGACCCTCACTTGATATTTTGTGACCCACAAAGGCATGGGGGCATCCAGTCCCCGCTAGGCTGCCTTATCCTGGAAAATCGTCCCCACCAAGTATCAAAAACAAGGGCACATACACACACAAACACACGTTTGTTCCTCTATCATCATGGGGACTTTGCATCGACTTCCATTCATTCACTGGTCATTACTACAACCCAGTGGTTCCCAACACACACACACCCTAGTGTGTGTGTGTGTGTTTTAAGACAAAAATCCTACATTTGGGGACAACTGGTGCATTTGGGGACAAAAGTCGAGTCCCCATTTGGTTTAAATGCCATTGGTTGGTTGGGGGTTGGTTTTAGGACCAAGGTGTGAATTGAGTTTAGGTTAGTTTTAGGGTCAGGTAGGTACCTGTGAGGTTTGCCTTAGGGTTTGTGGTCAGGGTTAGGCTGTAGAAATGTAATGGAAGTCAATGGAATGTCCCCAAATGGATAGCTGGGCGAACCTTTTTGTGTTTGGGTATGTGTGTATGATAGCATACATCTGCAACTTAATAACCTTTAGAGTCAACCTGATTCAAGATGGCCACCACAATTAATTAATTATCTTTAGCAAACATACATGGCTATAATTCTGTTAATTATTTAAAAATTCAGATAAAATTTGGTTCAATAGTAGTTAATAACTCACTTCTTTGCATACTTTGAACAATAACAGACACACCAGGTGTCAAGTGACATGCATTTCTTCAAGGAATGTAACTTTTATTCACAAACTACAATCGTTTTTGCAAAAATATTTCTTGCTGTGGGGATAACAAAATACATGAGTGACGCACAGTATTTCACGTCAAACGTATTGTGATGCACCGATGAATATTTTTCTTGTGATGTGAACATCTGCTGCATGCAGATGATCAAGTCACTAATTTCTTATAAAAGCTGTTTTACTAAATCCAGGACACCGAAGACCTGGTTGAGCAACATCAAGCTCAACATGTCAAGAGGCTGCTGAGAAAAACACCTGAGCTCCGGTATAGTTGTAATGTTTTTTTAAAACAGTTTTATAATTTCAATAAGTGGCAGTATCATAGATCAAAAATCCACCAGAGTGAAAGTTGCTTTTGTTGCTTCACATTTTATCAGCTTTAAATTTTTGCCCAAAATGACTTAAAATCTGATGCGTTCAGAGTCTGAGTCATTTTATGTGGGTTTTTTTTTTTCAGATGATTTGATTAGGGATTTTTTTTTACATTCAGTGTATCTTTTGGTCATTAGATTTTCCTTTTAGAAACGGGTAAAAAACTAGAAATGAATGGCTGTTTGATTTTTCTTTTAAAATACAGAAATTCAAATTTAAATACAAAGTGTTTCCCTTTCTTAGTGTCAAAAAGGGATGAGTAAATTTTTAAAAAATGATTCCTGTTTCATTTTCTGTTTCGGATAACTAAAAAGAAAATTACTTTAAAACAGAAAAAAAGGCTTGTTTGTTCATATTCCACGACAGGCCGTGCCAAATTACTGTCTCTCTATAATATTCTGGTCCACCACCAGAAGGGGCATTCACAATATTAAAGTTATTCAATAAACATCCCATTACAAGTAAAAAGCATCGATATCGACTTTTGTATCAAGTATACACTCACCGGCCACTTTATTAGGTACACCTGTCCAACTGCTCGTTAACACTTAATTTCTAATCAGTCAATCACATGGCGGCAACTC
>NW_013952774.1:101592-106757 GCF_001266775.1 Austrofundulus limnaeus
GTGTGATGCCATCATGTCAATATGGACCAAAATCTCTGAGGAATGCTTCCAGCACCTTGTTGAATCTATGCCACGAAGAATTGAGGCAGTTCTGAGGGCAAAAGGGGGTCCAACTTGTTACTAGCGTGGTGTACCTAATAAAGTGGCCGTTGAGTGTATTTGCCAAGGATTTACTTGGCATTGGATCGATATCAAAGGTGTACCGCCCATCCCTCGCTGAAAGTAACAGTCTGAGGACACAAACTGACAGTAAAAAGCACAAATTTTGCAAAAAGGTAGCCTGGTCCTTACCTTCCTACACAGTTCCACTCAATTCTAGTTTCCCTTCACCACTCCGTCTGGGATTTCCCCCTTAGACAAGGATTTCTCAGGGAACAGAAGGAGTTGTGAATAATGGCATAGATTTTCTGCATTATTTTAGTCTCCTCGTAATTAAACAATGGCAGCGGATGACGTGAATGAGGCCAGTCTGTTCTGACAAGGCTTCCAAATTAAATTAAGTTAGTCTCTCAAAGCCTGGTCAAAAGACGGAAGGAAGAGAAAAGAAAACTTCTGCTCACAGAACAACAGCCATACAACAACCTTATGGCATGAAATTTGTCTTGTTTTGCTTTTTATTGAAAGAAATGGAGGCAATAGTGAACGGTCAGTGTATCTTTTGGTCATTTTTTCCTTTTAGAAAAGGGTATTTAAAAACAAGATTTGAGTGGATATTTGATTTTTGTTTTAAAATACTGAAATTAAAATTAAAACACAAAGCGTGTTTCATTCTTAGTATCAAAAAGGGACGAACAAAATTTTAACAATGATTTGAGTTTCCTTTTCTGTTTCAGATAGCAAAAAAGAAAATTACTTTAAGACATAAAGGAAAAAAGGCTTGTTTTTTTGTATTCTACAACTTTCTATTCCCCCACGAGAAGGGGAGCTTGCCTGGCAGCTCTGCATAATTAAACATTAACTTATGTAAATAAAAGGCTGAAACACAGACGTGTATGTCCATAAATGAGTTGTATGATGACTGTCGCTCTGTGACCAAAGGCTTTGCAGAGGTAATTCATGTGGCTTTTGGCCAAATACGTCTGTTTTACTGAATACATGTCGGCTACTTCCATTTCTCTCAATAAAAAAATAAATAAGATAAATTTCATTCCATTAGTGTGTTGTACGATTATTGTTCTGTGAGTATAAAGTTTTTTTTTGTCCTGAGTTTTCCCATCCTGAAATTCAAAATCTGTATTCTACTTTTTTCTCAGTTTGAGTCCTTGGAGTTTTCCTTTCAGCGAAGGGTGGGCGGTAGTACGACTTCGATATTGACCTGATACCAAATAAATACATGGCAAATATATTTGCAACCGAAGTCAACATCAATGCTTTTTACTTGTAATGGGATGTTCATTGAATAACTTTGATATTGCAGACACCCCTCCTGGTGGTGAAACAGATTATTGTAGGGAGATAGAGTAAATTGGCACGACCTGTCATGGGATTATGAACAAACAAGCCTTTTTTTTCGTTTCTGTCTTAAAGTAATTTTCTTTTATGCTATCTGAAACCGAAAATGAAACTCAAATCATTCAAAAAAAATTTGCTCATCCCCTTTTGACACTTAGAATGAGAAACGCTTTGTGTTTGAATTTTAATTTCAGCATTTTGAAACAAAAATCAAATATCCACTCAATTCTTGTTTTTTAATACCCGTTTCTAAAATGAAAAACCAATGACCAAAAGATACACTGACCGTTCACTTCCTTACTTTTTGTGTTGCAGTAAACCCCTCAGCTGGTTCCAGAGACGAGTGTATGAATGGGACCCCTTTTTCAAGTTTCCAAGCAGGATCATCGGCACTTCCATCATATCCCTCATAGGCCTGTATACAGTGAGAAAACAAGTTTTCATCAAGCTAAACTGTCCTCCTGTGGTAAACAACCCCTTTGTAATGTAGCTGCTGTGTTCATTCGTCTGTCTGACATTTTTCCAGATGACTCTAGCAGACTACAGTCTCAGTGATGCTATATTTGACCAAGCAGAAAACTGGAAGAATGTTCTAAAAGACGTGGTCACTGCTTACAACCAGACTCTGGAAGACACAGTATCACGGATTGAGGAATTCATCTACGTGGCCAGGAGTGAGTTTTCCCCCCAGGCTGTTTGGAGAGGGAACAATCAGAGCAGGGGTGTCAAACTCATAGGGTCACATGAGTGTTATGGTGACCCTCAAAGGGCCAGTTGTAATTAACTTCGACCAAACAGGAAATGTCATGTTCCTCGTCTCATTGCTACGGCAGAGCACCGCTGACAAACGATAACTGAGCTCTATGTGGTATTTCCTGCACAGAAACAGCATTTTAACACAACTGCTCATAAACAGTGAAAAATACTGCGTGCACGGCTGACTAAATCTAAAATAAATAATACAGAAATGAAAGAGTAGTACTCACTGAAGGGTTGGGATGAGTGGCTGCCATCTTGAAATCTAAACTCTCCCATTTTCTAACAGAGTTCTCACTGGTTCCAGTTTAAATTACGACCCGCACAACTCAGCCCCAGCAAAAGTAGCCCACAAAAATGCAGTGAATTGGAGATTTTACAGTGATTTTTGCTGGCCGCGAGCTACTTTTGAACTCTCTACACCTCCACCTAGTGGTGGGATGCCATCATTTCGTGAGTAAAATGCACAACATGCATTATTGGAGACAGTTTATGGTCAATGCTGGCTTTAAAGTGGCATGCACTTATTTTGAGATGTTAATATATCTTTAAAGGTCTTGTGGGCCACATAAAAGGCAGTGATGGGCCACATTTAGCCCCCGGGCCTTGAGTTTGACAGATGTATCTTTGATGATTACCACAAGACTTCTGTTCTTGAGTTTTAACCAACAAAAACAATCCAAAAATGAGTCAGGGGAAACTGCTCTTTCATTGGTTAATTCAGTGCCTTTTTGAAGAACTGGCCACTACACCACAGAGAGTCATTTTCCTCTATCTCACTCTGTACTAACTCCAATTACTTCTACGTCCTCGCTAACTACATCAATACTATATACCTCCTTTTTGACTTTTTTTCTGGCAGCTGCATCTCTAACATCCTTCTACCAAAAAACCCACTGTCCCTCCTCTAAAACGTCTCAGTCTGTCCTCTCTAACTTTATCTCACAGCCGTTTAACCTGGGCTGGACCTGATTATTTCATTTTCATCTGTACTTGTCAATCCCAAGGAGAACCTCGTCAGCTTTAGCTCTGACAATTCCTGTTTTGTCTTCTGTTTTTTTTAACACCGCTGTCTCCAACCATACAACATAACTGGTCTCACTTTACCACAAATCGCTCCTGAAACTTTTCTCTATCCTGTCTGGACTCTCTTCTCTACCTCTTTACTACACTTCCTGTTTTCCTAGAAAGATGACCCTAAATAGTCCTGCACCATTATGACCTCTGCCTCTTATTGTCCCACCTGCTTCCCTCTCATTTCCACGCAAGCAGTGGGGGTGAGCAGCAGTAACACATCAACACATTTTTTGAACATAAATTGAAGATCAGTTTTAATTTGTTTCAGAAACTTGGATCGCCACCACCATCCTTGCCAGTCTCAACTCTGTCGCTTACACCTTCCACGTTTTGTCCTGTTACAGGTGAGAAAACTACAAACACCACGTGCTGAGATGGAAAATAAGCGATGGATTATTTTTACTGTGACAAAAATACAACAAAGTCTAATTGCTTCTTTGCGCTGCAGCGATTTAAATCCTAAACTGTTGCCTTAGGAAACACTTGAAGAGACTCTGGAGAGGACAGAAAGGTTTTCTTCCTGAAAAGTTTCACAATCCTCATTCTGCTGTCAGTGTAGTAAGTAAAATGCATACACAAGTTCAAGCATAAATAAAGCTAATTTTAAAAAATGAGGCCTGACAGGAGGGCAGATAGCCATTCAATTTAGAAAGTTTTTTTTAAAGTTAGAAATTTACGTGATTTTCATGTGCAAAACCTTTAGAAGTGCCTTTGCTTGTATATTATTTTTCATTCCTTGTAAATAATTGCTAAATACTCACTAAAAAAAATCACATGTGGAGTCCCTCAGGGCTCTGTACTGGGACCTAAGTTATTTATTTTATATGTGAATGACGTAGTAAATATGTCAGGACTTTTCAAATGTGTTTTATTTGCACAATAAATTTGACAATACAACAGTTTTTTTGTTTAGGTAAAGATATAGAAAAAAAATGCTTGAGATGGTACAGAAAGAATTTGAGAAAATACAAAATTGGTTTCAATAAAACAAATTATCAATAAATTTGGATAAAATAAATTACATGATATTTAGTAATAGGAAGACAACTGTTGATTTCTCATTTAAAGTAGATGGTATTGAGCTCTGTAGAGTCAGTGAGGTGAAATTTCTGGGCATCATCACTGATGACAAGCTGACATGGAGACCTCATACACATTATTTAAGAACAAAAATATCTAAATCTATAGGAGTACTGTATAAAGTCAGGGAGTTATTCAATGACAAGGCTCTGCTTGTGTTGTACAATTCAATAATTGTTCCACATTTAATTTACTTTATTGAAATCTGGGGTAAAGCTTGTAAAACAATTACAAATCCAATTTTTATTTTACAGAAAAGAGCCATAAGAATTATCACTAAAATAGATTACAACCATCCATCAAATACATTATTTTGCAAATTGAAAATTTTGAAATTCTATGATTTGGTTGATTATAATATTTTACTGTTTATGTACAAGGCTCATAAAAACTTATTACCTTCCAACATTCAGGCAAACTTTGTTAAGAGAGATGGTTGTTATTATCTAAAGAGGATGGAAATGTTTGTGAAGCCATATTTTCATACTTGCCTGAGAGAAAGATGTAATTTAATCCAGGGTTTAGGGTTATGGAATGGTCTGGAGGATGATCTTAAATATTGTAAGAACCTGCTCCATGAGATTAATACCAGCTTAATCTCATAAAAGTCATGTCCCACACGATCTTGCAGAAGGAAATCAGGAAATAATGAAACACCCCTCTGATCATGAATGAGAAAAGAACTTGTGACCTGAACAGATCTCTCAAAATAAAGTAATTTATTTTTAGATATATGAACAGAATAAACATACAAATATTATATGAATAAAAACACAAGTTATAATAACGGCATAAAATTC
>NW_013952774.1:108024-109989 GCF_001266775.1 Austrofundulus limnaeus
CATTTATATAGCATACAGTTATTTTGTTTTTAATGAAATGAATAAATTTTTAGAATTGAATTGAAAAAGAAAAACTTTTACAGGCTTCCATTGCAAGATACTCTGGATGGCAAATAGCGTTTACTTTGTGGGGTGAGTTTTTTAACCTCCTCAACTTTATTCTGAGTGACAAAATGGTTTGGATTTTAATATAAAAATCAAATAAAACCTGAAGTTTTGTTTTTTAATCATTATTATTTTTAAAATGTTCCTTCTTTTTATTTAGGCTACTTTATCGTCCATTTTGTCCACTTCTTGGTTGCACTGATGTTGGTCTACATCTTTATTCTTCCTGTAAAGCATGGACAAACACTGATCATGCTGAGAAGCCTGGGCATCATTCTGTAAGACTGCCTCCCCTGTGACAGAGGCTCTTTGATGGCAGCAAAATGGGTGGTTAGATGGAGCTAACCCTCATTTTTAATTCTCTGCGTCTCTCAGTCTGACCATCAGTCTGGTGATCGGCTTGGTGATTCTTCAGGTGGTTCTGGTTCAGGTCTTCTTCCTTCAGGACAAAATGTCGCCCACAGAGAAGCAGAAACCTCTGGCTCTCAACAACAGGTCGGTACATTTCAGAACAAATCAACAGTAAAATCACGGCCCTCGGTTTGACAGTAAATCATTACTGTGGAGATAGGAAGTGGTTTCAAACACTGACTAAGTTCACTTTACGTGATGATTATTATGGATGAAGTCATAAAACCAGACTTCCTCAGCAGCTCAGCTGGAAGAAGAAGTAAGAAACCCACAGATTATATTGTGTAATAAAGTCATGTCACCATATCTATAACCATCAATGTCATTTTGATCAGGATATAATCTTTTATTAATATACTCTGAATTATAAACATCAGTTTAAGTCAGGGGTGTCCAAACATTTTGTCACATGGGCCAAAATCATAAAGTCAGAAAGAC
Source organism: Austrofundulus limnaeus (assembly GCF_001266775.1). Lineage (NCBI taxonomy): Eukaryota > Metazoa > Chordata > Actinopteri > Cyprinodontiformes > Rivulidae > Austrofundulus > Austrofundulus limnaeus. Next base: position 108,979 of record NW_013952774.1, read on the forward strand.
TTGAGGGCCAAAAATATTGTTACTTCACCTGCTCAACAATAAACTAAGCATTGAAAACTTTAATTAAACAAATAAAGTAGTCAAATTTATTGCTGGAAATGGATGCATAAATTAATCTAGATCCAGAAGTTTTAAAGTGCTTTGCAGGATTTCCCCTGTTGAAAGAAATTTTGCAATTTTCTAGGTCTCAATTGGGAAAAAAATAACCCAATTTAGTCAATTCTGATCAATAAAATCAGGATTTAAGTCACTCTTATTTTGAAAATGCTTGCTGTATTCAGACAAATTTAGTAAATTAATTTAAAGCAGATTGGCAGAATTCAGCTTTTCAGTAGAAGTCACTAAAGCTAAGAGTCTGGTTATTTAAAGACAAATAATTGATACCGTTTCCAATATTTGTTATTGGAAGAAGATTTTACTTTGTGATCATTTTGTCCTAATAAAAAATAGAAAGTCTCCATCGACATCAAACACCTGTGCCAGGGGGGGAATTTTGTAAACAAATTAGTTTAATTCTTGAACTGAAGTCAGGGGCCACACAAAATCAGTTCAGGGGCCACAAATGGACCCCGGGCCTCACTTTGGACACCCCTGGTTTAAGTGATGCACTCATCTAATGTTAAAAACAAAAGACTGACAGAACAAATAAATGTGATTTTAAGGTACAGTCGGCCCTTTTAAATGACTTATTTTTTCTTTGCAGAAAAGCGTTCCACTGCTTCAATTATTTCTTCTTTTTCTACAACGTTGTGATGGGCTTCAGCACCTGCGCACTCAGGCTGCTGTTCAGCCTGGTGGTTGGAACATGGCTGGTGTCCCGCATAGACAGAACCATCATGCAGAGGGGTTATGAAACCCTGGACGCTGGTGAGCAATCCTGCACAAGATGGCAGCATTTCACAGGAAGTTAAAGACGTCACTGTGACTTTAGGAAAACTGAACAAATGATACTGGTTCACTTAATTTTTCTGTGAATGCTGACTCAGCATTCATTCTCAAAAAAAATTATAT
>NW_013952774.1:111704-113455 GCF_001266775.1 Austrofundulus limnaeus
CTTTTAAGCACTGCCTCCATGTGACTGATACTCACATCACATGGCTATCGTTGCTTAGGTGTTTCCTGTAGTCCGCCTTCTTTCTTGCTGTTTGCTCAAACTCTCTAACTAGTTTCAGGCAATCCTGGCCAAAAACTCTCTTTTGCCTGAAACTCTCAGACTGAAGAAGTCTCTTGGAGGAGAGACGAAACGTTTCATTAGAGAAGAACCCGTCCAGAAGACCTATACAATTTTTTTTTCTTTTTACTTGGTGCATTTAGTTCTAAAAATAGTTTTTGCATTATCGAGTAGGTGTAATGTTTGATTTCCTCACTCGTTTGAATTGATGGCAATTTGACATGCTCAACACCATGTGATGTAATATTAGACACTAAAGAAATACGTTGAAGCTGTGTTTTTACTCATCTAAAATCCTGACATCCTAACTTGTGTTTTTTGTGTCAGTATTTTGTCTTGTCAAGATGTTGGATAGCGAGTCCATACAGAAAATGCTGAGGTCCGTCCTCATGTCAAGCAAGACTGGTGTATCTATTAACAACATCCAGTGTGAGTACCGCTCCTTTTGCGGAGACATGATTCCACTGAGGAAGCTGGGCTTCTCAACTCTGGAGGACTACCTCAGGAGCATCCCCTCTGTAGTGAGGCTGGAGTACCGCATGGGTGAGGTGAGAACTGGCTTTGATTCTCATGCAGCTCTTTCATGGAATTGGAGTCATAAATATGATCTTGTATAACAATTTTTTTCTGCCTTAGTTTGACTTTCATCATCCAAAAACTGAGAAACCGAAACAGTTTTCGTCCTTTAGAGAACTTTGTCAATGTTTTAGCAGTGTTCCTACATTTACAATGCATTGCTTGTGTTTAGAGTGAAATTAAAACATCTGTTTTGTAGCTACGATGCTTTGCCTCAGTGAGCGAGGAAACGGCGCACATTGCTGAGCTGGTGGCCAAACAGAAGAACTCCAAGAAATCTGGTCGCTCTCAAGTTGTCAACTGCAAGATGAGATTCAAACCTTCCAATCCCTACATGCTTAATGGTATGATGTGAGACACTTGTTCATGATTTTTTTTTGTGTGTGTGTTTGTCACAAGTAATTAAAGACCCTGTCAATCTATAAGGTTTTACACAACTTAAAGCAGACTTAGGGAGATGTTTGTTAAAATTATAGGTTCAGTTCATTAGCATTACAGTATGTTTACATCCAGAAGATGTTTCCATGTTTTGTCTTTTTAATTCAGCCTTTAGTGTTGGACACATTTTTCACCACTTGTCTAAAATGTTTTCATGTGGCTGGACCTAAACAAAAGAAAAACCTAATTTTTACATTTTCAATGCTCCCGTTTTTCATCTGATTTTCTAACTGTGTTAGTTTTACTTTATTTTTCTAATAAATATATAATTTTAATGGGCATAACTCTTCTAGTCAATTTTACTTATTTTTATTTTATTTTTTTCAGATTAAAGACCTTGTTTCAATTTAAAGGTCCTGTAATGAGTAGGGCTGTGTATTGGCAAGAATTTGGCGATACGATACGTATCATGACAGAGGGATCACGATACGATATATCCCGATATATTGCGATACTGTAAGCAAGGCGATATATTGCAATTTCTTTTGTCCAAAAATTCTATTAAATAAAAACCTCTTACTGGGGGGAAAAAATAAAAAAACAAAATTCATTGTCTCAGAAAATTCTAATATTACATAGACAAACTTTTGATACATTTAGCTGTGTTCTGCTTTGTTTGT
>NW_013952774.1:113757-123430 GCF_001266775.1 Austrofundulus limnaeus
GGCTGGCAGGAAAGTTGACATTTTAAACCTTAATAAAAATCGATACAGGGCTTTAGAATATTGATACAGTATCGGGAAATGAAATATCGTGATATTTCAGTGTATCGATATTTTCTTACACCCCTAGTAATTGGTAAATTTTCAGAGAAGGGAAACAATCATTTTGTATCACAACTTTTCTCTTGAGTCATTTTGCCAAAGATATGCATATTGCACAGTGGGTTTTGATAGACATGAGAGGTGGGAACATAAATGTCCACAGTTCTTCTTGGTAATCCTTTCTTCTCCTCTGTCCTTTTTTTAAAAGTGATTTTGTTTTTCCTCTTTCTCCACTTCTAGTCACACCAAGGTCCTCTCTCCGCCAACCATCAGCTGGAAGGAGTTCCAACTGGTCTCGATTCCATGTAGTCAACAGAGGGAGCAGCGCCGCAGGAGATTTTAGGTAGAGACTATTTAGATTCTTATTGGTAGCATTCAACTGTAATGATGTTCAGTAACTGCAATTGTAGATTATTTCAGTAGAAATATGTTACCCAGATGTAGGGCTGCGTGGTATGACCTCTAATTCATATCACAGTATAAATTGAATCCCTTCTTGGTAACTATATATATATATCACAGTAGAATATCATCATAAAAAGCAAAGGTAATGTAATTTTTAGAGCATTTATTTTGCAGAAAACTGTAATCATAATCAAACCAAGCATTTTTGCTGTAGTGCAAATGAACAAAACAGAAGTACAAAAGAATGTTTTGTATATATTGCAAAAACAAAAACATTTCTCAAATTTTCAACAATATCAAAATAAAGTGGATGTTACAACCAGTACTTCAAGTAAAATTAGTCATTTAGACATAAAAAAATTATAAGGTGGCATAAGTTGCCTAAAATGTTAGTGTGACAGGACCTTAGGGGAATTAAGCTGCACATAGTCCTGTCATAAAACTATTTCAGAAAACTGGAATGTAAGTGTGGTGAAGCCAAATAAATGTAATATCTGCCTGCCATACAATGAGCTTCTGCCTGTTGAACTGACCCACTGCTGCTCTGCTGCGCTCTCATCTCAGTCATCAGAGCAGAACTGTTACATTAGCAAAATGGATTTATGACTGAACGAACGTCCACGTCTTTATCATCTCTGTGGGTAACGATACATAAAAAACAAGTTTTTTTTCTCTCACAACTTGGGTGTTAAAAACTACAGTTGTTAAAGCTTCGCTCTGCGAGACGTGCTGCGGGGGGGAATGACACAAAGTAACTTTTCTAAAGCGGGAGGGGAAATTTTGAGGATTTATTCTCTACACGTGTTTTAAAACGCTACATTTCTTCATTTTATTTTGAACTCCTTCTGCTCAGTTGTCTCTGCACTCGCAGCCCTGCTGACACAGATGCGATGACGTCACTGACGACAGGACGGTAGAGGGTAAATGTCTACCGCAGGCCAACTTCATATCGTTTCTACCGTCTTATCGCAGGTGTGCCCAACAATTCACTTGTGGGTGACCAGTCGCCCGCCAGCTGGTTCCCTGTCGCCCGCAAAGCGCAACGTGTCTGTGACATGTCCGCTCGCTGAGCTTCATTCTAACTCCGGCAGAAGCGGTGGAGGTGGGGGAGTTTAAGTAACACATTCCAACGCGCAGCAACGCGCTCCCTCCGCCCTCCCCATTTTGTTTTCTCACAGACGTAGTCTCGCGAGTTTTGCCTTATAAATTTGCCTTATAAAACACAGCACTCTCACGAGACTTTAGGTTCAGTAGTGGAGTTGTCAATGCAGAGAAAACATGGATGGAAAACGAGCGAACAAGTAAACGAAAATTTATTATTTTCACACAGCGTGGGAGAAGAGTATTTTTATTCTAATTCAAAGTCTATTTGCCTAATATGTATTTCGAGCATTGCCTTACCCAAAAAGTGTAACTTGGAGCGACATTTCAAGACGATGCACAAACAGTATGAGGCAGATTTCCCTCCTAAAGTTCTTTACGGACTTACAGGAAACCTTCAAGATTTGAAGACTGTTTGTGTGGAAGAATGGGCTAAAATCACACCTGAGCAATGCATGCCACTAGTTTCTCCATACAGGAGGCGTCTTGAAGCTGTCATTGACAACAAAGGCTTTTGTACAAAGTATTAGATAAATTTCAGTAAGTGTGTTCAATACTTTTTCCCTGTGCCATTCCACATTATTACAAATAACTTCATTTCTGGACATTTATGGTTTGATTTCTTTGTATGTATGGATCACTTGGGTTGTTACCAACATCTGGTGAAAATTTCATGTCATTAGCACCTCTAGTAATATATTTACTGAGAAAAATGGTGACGTGTTCAATACTTATTTTACCCGCTGTAAATCCGACCCCTGTTCCCTGCTCCAAAGTTATTTGACTCTGTGGTTGTCTTACTGGGTAGGTTTCCAGCTGTCATAACTCGCATGTCACAATGAGTACTAAATAAAAAAGATAAAAAAATTGGTCCTTTTTGTTCCACCACCAATTTTCTGCTTCTCTTTCGGGAGTTAAGTAAGGATTTTATCGTATCTTTTTTTTTTGTATGTAAGGTTAAGTAGATAAATTTTGTTTGACAATACTTAAATTAAATAAAACTAGCAACACACTACATTCTGTTTTATTTACTTTAAAGAAGTGAGGAGTAGGGAGATGAAAAATAGTTTTTTTTTGATACTGAGACTGGACGAGTAGCTCTCGGCAAACTACCGACTTCAGAAGTAGATCTTGGTTCATAAATGTTTGGGTACCCCTGATCTGTCGCATAAACCGCGCAGCCCTACCCAGATGGTGTTTGCTCTCTGTAATTGGCACTTTTCCTTTTTTTAAATTTTTTTTTGTCTTTTTCTTATAGGTGAAAACTAGAATATCTGAACTTGTTTTTAGTCTTTTTGTTTTCCCCAACACCAGGCAGGCAGACCACAAGTTAAGTTCCATGACTCCTGTTGAACATAGAGATCCGCCTGCTCAACCTGCTGTAAAACAGAATATCATAGCCAACAGGTAACACACAAGGGCAAATAAATTTAATTTAAACTTAACTCTGAAAACCTTTTTTCTTTTGTCTTAGCTTATGCATTTGAACATGACAATTTCAATAAATTTAAGAATGCGTGTTAAATGTGCATGCAGTTAAGTTCACTAAAATTGTTTTTAGTGTACAGATACTGTATTTTATGCTTCTCCACAAATACTGCTATTAAGATTAATATGCATCTTTTTAGTCTGTGATGCTTAAGACTATTTTTTTGTTTCAACAGAAAAACGTCACCCAACCTGAACAACTATTCTTCAGGTGAAATATCATTTTTAGTCTAAATTTAATCAGGGGTGTAGGAATTGCAATGTGTCTAAAGATCCAAGTTCTGTGAAATAGATTGAATTACATTATTTATATTGCATTTTGTCTTCATTTTATTTTAGGTTTATTAGACCTAAATGCATAAACTGAAACAAGGTTGTGATGAAACAATTCAGGAATTATAAAGCAAATTTTTTTATGTTAGGAAGTACAAAAGATGTCTGTAAATCTTTTTTTTTTTTTTGTTTCACATACAGTATAATGCTTGCTAAAAAGACTAAGACACGACGATTGAACCAAGTATACAGTAATCACATAACGTACGGTACATAATCTTTAAGAGATTTATAAGGAATTTTACAGCACATTTAAAATGAAGCATCATTGAACTTTTAAGCCAGCTCAATCAGATAGAGGTGCTTCAAAAATAGTTTACAGAACCTACTGACCTTTATTTCCTTTTTTGCCTCAGACATTCATCTTGAAAAAGTTTCTGCATCCAGTGAATCCCAGGTACAAACCTTTTATATGTACACGTTGCAGAGTTTGACTCTTTTATATGCCCATTTCTAAGTTAAGCGCAGATTGTTACAAAACTCCTGAGGTAATAAATTCACACTCGCTTCACTTGAGTCAGTAGCTGAATATTTTTTCATAAAAAACTTTTATTAAACAGTGTAATTAATTTCTTAGTACCAGAAAACTCCCATTTTCAGAAAAATGAGGCACAATTAATCTTGTTTGATCTTTTCATGCAGAATACTCTTTATGATGTGGAGTTGGTGCAGAGCAGACTGAAGCAGCTTCTGGAGAAGTACTCCTCTGGACTGTGGGTGTCCAAACTGCCTGAGGTCTATAATCAAATGTTCGGCCAGAAGCTTCATCCTCAGGTGCTCCTAAATATGGAGAAGTGGACAGACCTGTGCTCGGTGAGTTACTTGCAGTTGCTGCTGTGATAGTTCATGGAGTCTTTAGAGGAAAAAAGAAAAGTCCCTTACAAAGTAAAGAAACTAAAGTTTGAATAACTATTTAAAATATGTTTTATTAATGTTTAAATCAGAAACAATGTAGATATTTTCAACAAGCCATCTGTGTTTTCTCGCTTGCCTGCCCCTCACAGATGGAGAAACCTTCCATCACCAACAGAGCTGACAGGCTTGTGTACCCTCCTCTACCTTCAAAGCCTTTAACAAGCTCTTTCAAAAACACCGTCCCGTCTTCAGGATTACGTTTAGATTCAACACCAGTGTCTTCCCCTCCCACCACTCCTGAACAGAATTCTGAAATTCTGTCGCCTTTTGCTGTTCCTAAAACTAGAGCTTCCCCCAAAAGCCCATTGGCTATGCCCACCTTCATTTTTCCTCCACCGCCTGCTTCAGGGCATGTCTCGCCACCTGTGACATTACAAAGCCCTGCCCACAAGCCCAGTCTGACTCCACGTTTTCAATCTGTCAGTCCTGCAGTCAACCGCAAAATTGGCTCTAAAGGGGATCACAATTTGTCAAAAGTTACCCAAAACCGAAACACTCCCTCGTTAGCCCCCACTTGGTCTTGCCTTGGATCAACCGACGCTGCCAAGAAGACGTCTTCTATTCAACCGAACCAGGATATTTTACCTCTTTTGAAAGTTACCTTCTCCTCTGCTCCTTGTCCTCCCTCCAAACCTGCTGTTGTAGTGTCATCTGAGGTGCGTCAGAAAATAAAGGAACTCCTCTCCAAGTATAGTCAGGGTCTGTGGGCCCATGCTCTACCAAAGCTTTTTATGGACGCATACAAGATGCAATTCCCTGAACAGATTCTGGACAACTTGGCTCTTTTGTGTGATATATGTACTGTGGAGTACCCCTTGCCACGCGACAAAAAGAAGGTAAGTGTATGCTGTTAAACATTTTAAAAATAACAATATTAGCTCGGTGCTAGTGCGACAAACAAACAAGCTAAACTGAGGTCCTCCATCCATATTTTCAGTTGCAGGCTGAGTCATTTTTGTGTTCCCCTCTGTCATGTGGATGGAGGACCTCAGTGAAGACAGGAGAATGTGTAGCGCTGAGCTAATACATATATTGTCGGGGCTAATGCTAAAGCTAACAGGCTAAGTTGAGGTTCTTCTTCCATGAAGCAGCGCTGTTGTCCTCCATCCATATTTTCAGTTCCAGGCTGAGTCATTTCTACCTTCTCCTCTTTGTCAACGCTCTCTGGTTTCATTTAAAAGAGTCGATCATCAGATATTGTCCAAGATTAACCTTCAGGGTGGATATAGCTCGCTAGCAGCCTCGCACCGAGGACCTATCCACGTCATCATTTACCCAGAATGCTTTGCGTGTAAACAAAATGGCCCCGTCCGTGTAATATAGTTTTAAACTTTTAGTTTAAAAATGATAAAAAATAAACAACCTATAGTATTTTTACAGTATTTATTTTACAGTTAAAATGTATTTATTAAATAATGTCTAATGTTACAACTAATCATGGATCCCTTTAAAAGTACTAAGTATTCAGTTATTGTAAACCCATCTAGTTCTGCTTGCTTTTTTTGTACATTCTACTTTGCTTAAAATATTGTATGTGCCATTTTGTTGAGTTTTTCCTGTTTGGTCAGGCGATTTTGTACAACTCAAACAGAGGAGACATGAACGTCACAGACAGCCCAGAAATCCAGCAGTGCAGGAGCAACCCTCTCCCTTCTGGTTTGGAGGTTGTGGGTTCTGTTGTTCCTCCACGTTTGACTCTTCCCTCTGAGCAGTACCCCTCAGTGCTGGTGACTGAGGCTAAGAGCAGTAATGCTGTTACTGTAAGGTACGACACATTGATACATTTGTGATTATTGCTTTTTTCTTTAAATATTTCAATGCAGATGCATACTATAAAAGAGTAATTCCTTTGCCAGTTTAAATATTTTGAAATGCATTTGTAAAGTTAGCAATTTTTTGACTGTGCGACTTTGAAACCAGAGCCACACACAGTCTGCAAAGCAAGTTATAAATTATTATTATACGTGTATATGAACACATGAAGACTATTGTTTTCTAAAAATAAGTGACAGACACTTCACAACTGGGTTGACTGATTTGGTCTGAATTTTGAATGTATTAAACTGCAACTTATATGTAGCAAACATTGAATATTTTCCTGAAAGGCTGTGAAAACATTGACTTCTTCTTGCTTAGAACATTGTTGTACTGATTTTTTTTCATTATTTTAAGAACACTTATTTTTATTTTCTTTAATAAACTAGGTAGTTTACAAATTCTTAACAGAAGCATTCCTCATGTTAAGATTGTAAGAGATTATAGCACATTTCCAAAATTATTACAGCTAAATCTACTGCATACTTCAAATTACCTATATTTTCATTAAAGTTATTCGGACTTAAAATGTCCCCAGAAACGTGTTTAATGTAAAACTAAGATGACATCCAAACAAAATGTTTATTTGTTTTTTGTTTAATATGTTTAAACTTTCTTTAATGCATACTTTTTATGTTTGTGTTTAGGTATGTAGGTGAAAACTACTCCAATACCCAGGAAGCCATGGAGGATGTCATGCAGACATTTTACAGCAAAAACAAACAGACTGTAACTAACCCTGTCATCGGTCAGCTGGTGGCTGTCAGAGGGGAAGATGGAGAAGAGATGGCCAGAGCGCAGGTGATGGATGTCACAAACCCTGACAAGATCAAGGTAACTTTCTGTTTTCAGTCCATTTTTCTGTAGAGCAGGGGGCGGTGGGGGTTGTTGCAGTTGGCCCAAGTTTGAGTCCTGACCTGTAATCAGTAAAATGTACATTCTCTTCTCTGGCTAACAGTACTCTAAACTGAAAATAAATAAATTTAGGGCTGCACAATATACCAAAAATATATCGTAATTGCAATATGCATATTGCAAAAAAAAAAAAAAAAACCTGCATAAACTGCAATAAATGGTTGGCTCAAAACTCTGCATTTATGACGGAAGCTTGAATTATTTCACCAATCAAATGGAGCCCTTCATGTATTTAGCCAATTAGATGGATTTTTTATAAAAAAAAAAAAAAAGCTGGAATGGAAATGATTTTTTATTTAGTTTTTTGCTCTGAACCTAGCCTGGCCCTTGCCTTCCTATGCAGCTCCGCTCAATTCTAGTTTCCCTTCACTGCTCCGTCTGGGACTTCTCCCATAGACAAGGATTTCGCTGGCAGATTTTTAGCCGGGCCAATCAGAGAACAGAACGTCGATTTTCTGTGCAGTGTCTGCTTGTAGTTTATTTTACCTGGGCCAATCAGCAAACAGAAGGAGTTTTGAATGACATCGATGTTCTGCGCAGTGTCTGCTAGTTATTTTAGCATACGGCAGTGGAGGAAGTGAATGAAGCCAGTCTGTGTTGATAAGGCTTCCAAATTAAAATAAATTTGTCTGACAAAGCAGCAGCTCTCATTTACAGCCGTCTCATTGGGTTCGGTATATTTCTCCTCTCAGTAGGGTTGTTTAGAGCAGTGTTTCCCAAAGTTGGGGTCGGGACCCAAAGTGGGGTCCCAAAACATCAAGGTGGGGTCCTGAAAGGATTTTCTGAATTAATGACATTTTTTGCCTTATTTGTTACAAAGGAGTGAGGATAGTATATTTAAAATGGATAAATGTAGTATAAAAATATTGTTACTATGTCCATGATTAGTTGACCTGATACAAATGTTTATCATTAAAAAATATTTGTGGGCACAGGTCTCTGCTGCTGTTATTTTGTGGGTCAAAAGCTGAAAAGTTTGGGAACCACTGCACTTTGGTTCCCAAAGTTGGGCTTGGAACCCAATTATGGGTCATGAAGCACCTTGGATAATCTCCAGAAATCAATTTAAAGGGTAATAAAATAATTGCTGATGTAATATTTTCCCTATAATTATTACAAAAACACAAAAAAGTATAAATAAGTATTTATTTTTGTGTACAAGCTGATTAGATTGTCAAAAAGACTGTGTTTTTAGGGTTATTAACAAAGTTTGTGTACTCAGACCAGTAATATTTGGGGTCACAAGTTTTTGCCACGGATATTTTGTGGGTCAGAAGATAAAAAGTTTGGGAACCACTGGTTTACAGCACACACGATTTCCGGTTAGCTTCTTAACTTAGCCTCCTTCACAGCGACAACACACATGCTTCAGCAGAGGCCACGCCTCCGGCAAGAAACACTTCTCTATGCAGCAAGTCCAGACCCTTGTACGAAGCAAAGGGAAGGATAGGGTCTGGTTTTTTACCAGGCTACTCTGAACCCAGAGCAGAATGACATCAATACCTGTGTAATTGTTCATGATCACAAGTCATATCGTCATCGCAATATTACGCACTGTTATCACATATCGCAGGTTTTCCTAATGTTGTGCAGCATTAAATACTTGTCTGGCAGGTATTCTTTTTTTATTTTAAAGTTTATTTATTGTACATCACAGTAGAACCCACAGTACTTCTTTTATTTTTCATTAATGTACCGTTGCTATGTATTTTGTCTGCCAGGTATTCTACGTGGATTATGGCTTCTCTGTGGAGACGAGTGTGGCTAATCTGCATGAGCTGCATCAGGACTTCCTCTCTCTGCCTTTCCAAGCTACTAATGTCAGACTTGCAGGTATGTAGCATTATGGAGAAATTATTTTAGTCTTTGTTATTCATTACAGGTCAGTAGTACTGTATCTTCCAGACTAAAAGTCACACTTTTTTATTGTTTAGCTATAAAATGTCTACTTTCCTCCTCATGTTGCATTTTTTGACTGTGTTAAAGTTCATACTGACTGACATGAACCAAGGAGTAAACATTACCGTCTGCAGCCTTGAGAGGGTGCTCTAGGCTTGTGACAGCTACGCTGTATGTTGTTCCTGTGCTAGTAAAAAAATAAAAATGCAGCCTAAAACTATAATCCAGATTCAGAAAGTTTGGGGTGAACGAGGCAGTGGTAAAAAGCAGAGGTTAGTTTTACCGCAATGAAGAAAATGAAAGCTAATCGTGTGAAGTGGAGTAAGTTTGAACTTATGCCAATGGTAACTTGCTTATTGGACTCGCTGACTGGTTTAGTGCTGTACCAAACGATTATTTTCTAATCGATTAATCTAACGATTATTTTTTCGATTGATCGATTATTCTAACAACAAATCTAAAAGTTATTCTGATGTGAGTGCACTGGATATTTAAAATGTTTTCATCAAATTAACAAGAACAGTTCTTCAATATTGTAATATTTTCTGTAATAGTTTTTTTTCATGAACACAAAATATGCACTCTAAGTCAATTCTTTAACAAAAAAAGCTTAAAAGATTTAACATCAACATAAAATGTCAACCAAAGCATATAAAATTCAAGTAAAAGAAATATAGTACAAGATGTTAACAATCTAACAAAT
>NW_013952774.1:124148-137338 GCF_001266775.1 Austrofundulus limnaeus
CGTCATTACGCTCTTGCGCGATGCTGCGTTCAGGACAAGCATGGAAAACTCACCACTCTTATGCCAATACAGTCGCAATGATGCGTTTAGGTATCGAAATGGAATTGCATGAACATTCACCTGGTGGTTATGTAAAACAGCGAATCGATAATAAAAAATCTGCGTCGACAAATTTACATAATCGACATCATCAATTATTTCAACTAATCGGTGCAGCCCTAGACTGGTTATGTAAATTAAGGGATCGGGTATGGGTTGTGTGTTTTGTATTATTTCAGATTGAATGTCTGTTCTTACACTTTGTGAAATCAATTATTAAAGAAATGCTATTTATAGTCTGGGAAAACTGGTAATTATCTTTGAATCATTCCCTCAAATACAATCAGTGTTTACCTTTTTCCTTTGTTTTCTTCCTACCAGGCCTGGAGGCGTTCAGCTCCCATTCTCTGTTGCTGTCCTTGTTGGATAAGTTGGCAGTTGGAAAGATCCTGCTGATGGAAACATTACCTTCATGTCCACAGAATGAAATGCCTCAAGCTGTTCTTTATGACACGTCTCAAGATGAAGACATCAACATTAACACCTTGTGCCTGAAGTCTCTGTGGGACATGACGATGAACAACCCGCTCTCTGTATGATAACATGAAGAACGTTCTCATATCAATTTTCTTTAAAGTTTTTATTTTTAACTGTTTGACTTTTAGTTTTAGTTTGAATTCAAGCAATAAAACAAACAACCCTCTGCGGCACACGGTTAAATTCTTTAGCATCATCTAACATTATTTTTTCCCTGTTTCCTGTAGTTAAATGTTACCTATCAGGATGTGTGCATCTCAAGCGTGTGCGCTGATGGAACCATTTTCTGTCAGCTGCCTTCCCGAGGAACTGCCAGGCTGAGGAAGTTGCTTGAAGAAGTAGATGCATATTTCACCTCTCAGGTAAACAAGATGTTGAGTTCCACAAATTGGTTCGTTTAACTTGGTTGCCAGTGTCCTGAATAAAGGCGCAGTGTAGTGAGATCTGGATTAGTTTTGAGCTGCGGTTGATTCGAATTGTGGTTGAATTTTCCAAGTGAATCTGAGTAGATGCTTATGAATAAAAAAATATAAAGTCTTCACAGTTATCTACTGATGGCTTGGTGCCAAATAAACAGTAGACCTGCAGAAATTCAGTTGATGTCCATTCCTGAATGTTAGAGCTGTTTTGGCAGAAAAGATTGAAGATGATGCTGAAGTGCACTGTGATGACAAACATAAAGGTTTGGGTAATGAATATATTTGACAACCAAGATTTAATATTAATTTTGATACAATTGTTTCTACAAGATGGCGTTTGAGTCCCTTGTTTCCAGACCTTTCACTGGCAAGTTCTGTTTAGCCTGCTACAAAGGAAAGTGGGCCAGAGCAGAGGTGGGACCCCAATTCCAAAAATAGATTTATCTTTTGGATCTAGGAAAAAGTTGTGTGCAGAGATTTGACCATGTTTAATTTTTACCTTCAGCTGACCAACATGTATGGCAACAGAGTGATGGAGATTCTCTTCATGGACTTCGGGGTGTCTGCAACCGTTGAAGTCACCGATCTTCGAGAGATTCCCCTTCTTTTTTTGAAAGCTTTGGTTGTCATTCCACCACAGGTTTGTTAATTAAAGTGTCAAGATGCTTCAACAATCCACTGATTTTAATAAGCTCATTTTCTCTAGTTTTTAAAATGTACAAAACGATGTCTTTATGGTGCTGCTATCCCCATGACCCGACCCGGAATAAGGGAAAGCTAATGGATGATTATGAACATAATCAGGGTTCCTGCAGATCCTTAAAAAGTCTTAAGTCATTGAATTCATCAATCCTAAAATAAGGCCTTAATTAGCCTTAAAATGTCTTAAATCAGTCTTTCAGATGTCTTAAAAATGTTAACACATTGTACATAGGATGATTCATTTCAAATATTAAAATAATTGGTAACATTTTTTTTAATATTCACATGCAGACATTCCCCTTTGACATCACTTCCTGTTATTTCACATGCAAATATCTCAACAACTGTCCATCTGAGCAATGAGAAATTTGTTTTGTAATATGGTAATTTTGTCTTTCCAAAAATGCATTCACTTTTCTTACAAAAAAACTGATGTCACAGTTTAAAACTGACTGCTAAGAATGTTTCTGCTATAGTTAGATATGGATAAAAACTATTGGTCTATTAGCTATATTTCAATACTTCAACCAAAAATACTTTTGTTTATAAGTTTCTGCCACAGTTTTTATTTTATTTTATTTATTGTCATTTGTGTTTATTTTGAAATTGGTCTTAAATTTAATTTCACTTGGCATCAAAAAGTCTTAAAAGGTCTTAAATTTAACTTGCCTTAAACTGTAAGAACCCTGATAACGTAAATTTGATTGGTTTGTTTTGTGAAAAGATCTGTAATTAGCAGTTCATGGATAATTTTGTTCCTTTTCTGACAGATGGGCAAATTKTTTTTTTTTTTTTTTTGCAGACTATTAAATGTCAACTGGCTGACATCACTGTCCCAGGAGGAGGCTGGAGCCATGAAACCATTCTGTGGTTGAATGAGGCCATGCTGGGAAAAGAAGACTGCAAAATGAAGGTGAAATCTAAAATAAGATAAATTAGAAAAGAAAACAGACAAATGGATCATAGTTGAAATTTAAATCAGATTATGACACATTCACTTAAAGTGAAATGCTTACATTAAAATGAAAAAAAAAAAAGATCTCTGACTGTAAGTTAATACTTGTGAAAGAGCTGATCATTGAACATGTTACATGTTTTACTCTACAATAGCTGCTTTAATAGGTGCTATAATTTTCTCCTGGTCTACAGTAGTTTTTACAGTTAAAACTAAATTATGAATAAATTACATGTTTAAAAATGAGCTGGAGCAAATTTAAATTGACTTATCAAAATTTAGGACTTGTAAAACATTAAGATTTTACTAGTATGGTTATATTAAAGGGGCAATATCATGTAAAATCAACTTTTTTGAGTTTTATATCATATTATAATGTTAAACTCTCATCAAAAACATGTCCAGAGTCTTGATTTGACTCATTCATGCATGTTTGATAAATCCTGTAGTGTCCTGAGGCAGCAGGCAGGGGAGCAAAAACGACTGGTTGGAACTAGAACCACCTTTTGGGATCAGCTCCTCCTCTGGGCTGTGTCTCAGAACACACACCCACCCGGCCCAGGGAGGATGATTCAACCACTAGATGTCGCTGAAAACAACAAATCCTACACACTGTGCCTTTAAACCTGTTTATTGGTAACATTCTGCGGTAACAGCAGGTAATTGCCGTCGCTTTCGGTTCTTGAATTTGAGGAAATTGGTACTGGAAAGTCCTTGAATTTGATGTTGACCAAGGTGTGGGAACCCTGTTAAATGGGTTTGTTATGGTATGTTATTTAAAATCAATGCCTTAAATTGCATTAAATTTGAGCTAAGGTAGTCTTTAATGTTATTATTTTTAATTTTTTTAGCAATTTTGGAAACCCCTCGGATGGTTTGGTTTTGTCTCCTCTCAGCCAGACATGTTTATCTGGGTGATTGATTAGCTGTATTTGATTGTGGCCGATAAATAAAGCGATAATATTCGTTTCAACAACTGAAACAGGCACTCTGTTACGTGGGAAACTGATTAAAATCGAAAATTGAATTTGGAATGAAAAAAAATCTGGGATTTAATTTTTGGGCCATATCGCCCAGCCCTCCGTGCACATCGTCTGTTTTACCTCCACGAGTTTTTCAAGGTTTGACTATCTTTATATAAGTCTGCTTCGTGGTAACAGTCAGCTCTGGAAGAGAGTTTTTTGTTTTTATTTTTTTAACCGAGTGGTTGGACAATTGCAGCGTCCAACCACATTCAGCACAGACAAACACACCCATGAACTTCAGACCAATCACACGTTACCATCGTAGCGGGAGGGGGGTAAAAAGTTCTGCCGGCGGGTTGTGCCAAAAGGGGCGGCCAAGTTGACACTGGGAACACTGGTGACGTTATTTTTGTCATGAAACTGCGACAATCCGTACCGATTTCGGCAGTTCAGAGGGAGTGTGAATTTGACTTTAGAGTCTACAGCTGGACAAAATGAATCAAATATGCGGTGAGAACCTAAGGTTAGGTTCTGTGATGCTCATTTATATAGATTTAAATTGGGGGGAAATGCTCGTTATCACTTAATCTTCTGTCAAACGAAGTTGTGTGATAATTTATGCATTTATAGTTCAAAAAGAGCTTTAAAATGACCCTTAATAAATGTGTGTTCACTGTTGAAGGCTTTTTCAAAATGGCATTAAATTTGATTGGCTGATTTTTGCAGAAACCCTGTCTTAGCCAAAAATGCCGAATATGTTTTTACACTTAGTTCCTTTTGTTTTTATTTTAGATCTCTAATCTAAAAGAGTATAAGGGGGAGAAGGTGGTCTGTATGTACCTGTTCGTCGGTGGTGACGGCCAGGAGCTGCACGAGAGCATCAACCATCAGTTGGCCCAGTGGGAGCTGAGGCAGAAACTGACCACTGACAGCAGCATCGTGGATACAGGTGAGATGATCTATTCTTTGCCTGACAGTTCCTGGCAGAAGTCAGTATTAGGGGTGCTTACAGTTAATCGACTTACCATTAATTGTCGAATAATTTTTTATTCGATTAAAATGTCTTCCAATCGATTATTGAAAACATCAGTTTAAACCTGATTTCAGTGTAGTTTTGCCTTCATCCAGCAGAGGACGCTGCTACTCTACCCGGCCCTGTTAAATTGAGCAGAAAGCCGCCTCGATGTGGGCGGGACTGCAAACGCGCGAGTCTTGTTTAGTTTTTTTATTTTTTTATTTTTTGCGAAACAACGATAATAATGGACTACACCAAACTGGAAGGAAAAGTACCGAAGGCTGTACCGAACCCTCCAGCAGTTATGATGCTGAAGACAAGAGAGCAGGAAGACAGAATGGAAAGCTAACTTTAGCTAACGTTAGCTTCCTCTTGTTGAGTTTAACTTGGTGTGAAAGACCAACAACAAAAAAGTTACAGTTGCTACAAATATTAACTTGAAGTTAATCTAATCTGTGTAACATTAGCTGGTTTTAGCTGGCCAGTAAACCAATCTAATGAACAGTAACTGACGTCAGATCATGCTGTGCAGCCCAGCTATGATAGAAGCAAAAGGAATGTAAACAATTACTAGTACTCATTTGTATCTCACGTCTTTCAGGGATATTTTTATTATGTTCTTAGTTTTTTTGAGTTAATCTTTATCTTAAAATAATACCCTGTGTTTAAATTATAGTTTTTTGTCTTCAGGGGGAATTAACTGTTTTACTTATTTTATTCTTTCATTTTTTTTTCCAACCAGCAACTTAACAGATTCTTGTTTTGTTATATTTTATAATAATGTGAAAGAAATCCACATTTCTCTGTTCATTCAGTCAGTGTTTACTCACACAGCTGGCACAATGAATTGTTAAAATAATACTGTACTTTTTTAAATTTGGTGTGTAAAAAATTAGCTCTTCATGTCATAGAAAGAGAAATGTCAGGTTTTTAGGAAAATGGCCGCTTATCAATTAATCATTAGTCAATCTATAAGATAATCAACTTTAGATTAATCCATTAATTGATAATTTGCATCCCTAGTCAGTATACAAATATTTTAAGTGAATCACACTGACTAAAATAAAAACGGGAATTTTTAAGTTTTGGAGTGTTTTTCTGTGTTTTCAGGTCACACTTCTATGGTGGAGAGGTTGACTCTAAAGAGCTCATTCCCAAACCCTGTTAACAACACATCACAGCTACGTGAGAAAGAAGTGCATGCACCCATCAAAACTGAGACGCAGCCGCTCTCATGGCCTCCTCTGCTGAATCTCCCTCAGGTATGTAGCTTTGTTTGAAACCTGTTTCTGAAAGAAGTCAGAATAAGAACCAGTAGGTCTCATCATGTGTTTCTAGCTTTTCTGTGACACAGCCAGTCGCTGCAGTCAGCTGCTTTCTGATTTTCAGTATTACCAAGCCTTCATGTGCTGTGACTCATGTTTACACGAGACACTTCGTGGTTCACATCATGTGCACTTAAACACTGCAAATTCAGAGCTACAAGCACATTTTGCAAGGAAAAGAAAAACGCTACAGTAAATTTCTTGATTGACACCTCTGCAGGCACAGTTTAGAAAACAATGTCAACAATAGACTAAAATCTTATTTTGAATTGAATAAAATATTAAAACACTAATAAATTAACAAAACAAGTAAGACAGTGTTGTGTTATGTCATCAATCATGAAGATATTTAAGGATAATCCTGAATACTCTTCTTAAACTAAAAACAGCTAGAAGCCAGCAGTCGCTACATTAGTTTACATTAGGGTTATAACAGTTTTTAATACTTTACAGTAAATAAAATTACACTTTTTATGAAACAAATATTTGCTGTACATGTATTGTGTAAGATTTATTTCTCTGTTTGATTAGACCTAATAAACATATTTTTGGATTAGTTTTGCTGTGATGTAAGAAATGTAAACAGTTGTGTGAAAAACCATCATTTCCCGTCTCCAGCCTGGCCAGAACATGGATGTGTTTGTGCCAGTGGTCTGCCACCCGGGTTACTTTGTGGTCCAGCTCTGGCAGTCCCTGCATAAGCTGGTGGTGTTGATGGGAGAAATGGTTCTTCACTACAACCAGATGGAGAATACCAGCAGAGCTGTAAACATCCAGAAAGGAGAGGTGTACGCTGCCAAAATAGACAAGAAGTAAGTAATAAACACTCTGCACCAGGTAGACACAGAGGATTTCCTAGATTCCTGTCATTTAGCTACGTTTCCCTCTTCTGTACACAGTTGGCACCGTGTGCAGGTGAAGGCGGTCCTGGCCAACGGACTGGTTAACGTCTATGAGCTGGATTACGGTAAACATGAGCTGGTCCACAGCACTGTCATCCAGCCTCTGATAGAGGAGTTCAGACAGCTCCCCTTCCAGGCTGTTGCTGCACAGCTGGCAGGTGAGTTGCATACTTTCCTGTACAGTCATTGTGAAAGGTTAATTTCTCATTCTATAAGATCATCATCTCGTGTAAAAGTAATCTCAATTTCTTTTTTTCCTGTATCATTTGTTTCAAAAGTGCATTTCGCCCACGTTTAATTTTTTTATTCTAACACAAAGTACATGAGTGTATCACCTCATTGGCGTTCACTTAGTCCATTCTGCTTCATCGTGCAGGTGTGGAGCATCGCCACTGGTCAGAGGAGGCTTCCATGTTGTTCAGGAGTCATGTGGAGAAGAAGGCGCTGGTAGCACAGGTAGAGAGCGTGCGCGATGTGTCGGAGATTAAAGGTGAGCTGTGGGAGCGCAGGTTGACGGTTTACCTGGTGGACACTTCACTGAAGGAGGACCTGTGGATTCACAGCATCATGGCTGACATCAGAGATCTGTCTTCAGCTGCGTAGGATGTTCACACGCACACCTATCAGAGATGGCAGCGATTTAAACACACCGTTTCTGGTTTTCTTTATTCTGCTACCTCCAAATTAAACATTTATTCGATCTTTGATTTATGATTCAGAACATAGTGAGTTGTTTAAAAGTTATGCTCTTGACTTACATTGCATGTAACAGTTGTATGTTATGGGAAAGAAAACTTTATTGGCTTATATGCATAAACAGTTTTTTTTTTCCTAATTTGTGTCAAATGTGTGCTGCATGTACGGCTGGCTGCTTTCCTGCTTAATGTTTTGTTGTATTTAAGGGCTTTTTATATGATTTCTGTATAAGTCTACCCCTTAAATTACTGTGTTATTGTACATAGTCTTCAAATATTCACTAGTTTGTGCATGTTGGTTTTGCTGTTGTGGAGTTTTATTTTTTATTTTTATTTTTTACTTGAAACTCTTTAGAGCACATAGTGGTTTTTTTTTTTTTTTTTTTTTTTGTGCGAATCTTCTAAAGCTTAAGCTCCAAACTGAAGCCAAGCCTAGGAAGATTTAGCTGTCATTCCAGCTAAAACATTAATGTAAAATATTTTTCAACTTGTTTTTGGAGTGGGGGAAAAATAATAAACTACCGTTCTTTGCAGAATTGAACATTTCCTTTATTTGTAACCTGACAAAGATTACATTAAAGAAACAAAAAAGAAACATTAAAGGTTATTTGATTGGTTCAGATCTCTAACAGTTTCCTGTAAAGTAGGGGAGACCGGGGACAGTAGCAACAAGGGACGGTTGCAACATAATTTTTCTGCAAACAAAAACAAGCTAGAGTGATGACACTGACACAATGTACATGCTCAGTTAGAGGTCCCGCCTTTCAAAGAAAAAGTAAACAGATTCAAAAACTGATCCAGGATTTATTTGAAAATAACAGTTTTTGAGGAACCAAAGTATTATTATTTTTGCCCAGCTTTATTTTTGTTATACTGTTGTCACTGTTTTTGTGATCCAGCTCAAACTTATATGGTTTAAACAAGTGATATGTTGACTTTTAACTAATATAGTTAAAATGTATCCAGATCAGCTTATTTAGCTAACACATGAGGTTTTATCATGGCTGACAGGAAGGGGGTCCCCATAAAATAAATCTATATAAAAACAGCACATACAGATGATATTAAGATGTTGAAATTAAATTTACACTTAAAAGGGTATTGGGTATTCATGACAATTTTATAGTTTAAAACATAAAAGTGTTTAAAATGTATTTTCTACTGTTTCAACAATGGTTTTAAAATCCCAGTTTCTTTAATGTAAATGTTGCATAATGTAGGAGTACAGAGACAATTGGCAAAACAAAAATTAATCGCCTCACAAACTGATCTATTATCCTTGTCTCAAAAACTCAACTGTATTTTATATCAGTCTTTGACATCTGTATATAAGGTCTACTCATCAAAGCAAATCTATATTCATCATTTGATCAAAAAGAATAAAAAACACTGTAATATCATAACTTAGTTTTTATAAATTAAGCAATAATATAAATATAACAAAACTTATTTACAGTGAATTATATTGCATTAATAATATGTTGCCACCAGCCCCAAACAATGGGGTCAAATGCAACACCTGACTTTTCATTTTCAAATGCAAATTATGAAGAATGTACCTGCTTTAATGATCTATAAATGTTTTGACTATTAACAGACAGATGTAAATTTGCTGTATTAATATTTGGTTTGTCTAATTCAAACCATCTGAGTGACTGAGTCAAATGCAACAAGTGTTTCAACTGTCCCCGGTTTGTCCTAAAACACTCGTGTCCGATAATGGGCGCAGAGCCGCTTGGTGACGTCATTGGAGTGACAGGGCAGCCGCATGGTGCTTTTTGCAGGGAGGAGGAGGAGGAGGAGGAGGAGGATCTCTCCCCAGTAAGTGTCCTTTGAGGGAGACGAGATCCAAACTTTCCCAAAAACCCACCAAGACCCAGCCGGGGACGGGGCTCGGGAGGCCGTGTGCACGCAGAAATCGGCCGGTTTCTGGTGTCTGTCCGCGGGTCATGGGCTGCTTCACGTAGCGCGGTTTCAGCCTGACTTGCGCGCGTGCAGCGGAGCGGAGCGGACCTCGCGCCGCGGCTCGGAGGGAAACCATATCTGGTCAAAGTATTCGTTGCTTTCACCCAGCCGGCCCGACTGGCTATTAATAGCGCCGGAGGAGGTACGTACATGAATGCAAAACTTAACAGAGTGCAGGCGAATAAAGTGAAGACTGGAGGTGGTAGGCTACATTAGATTTTATTTCATTTGAAAACACCAAAAGAAAGTTTTTTATGCTCAATGAGAAAGTTTCTTGGAGGTTTTATCTCATGATAGCAAATTCTCCAAATATAATTAGACATTTTAATTAAAGTATATTTGGAGTTAATTGTACTTTTTAGTTTTCTGTGCACAGAGTTAAATCCCTGAGGCAAACATCCTGTCCACTAAATCTCCCTGCATGATTCATCACCTTAAAAAAAATGCATGAACTACGTGTGAATTAATCAAATCTTGACTACTTTTGGCAACTTGGTCACCAAATAAAGTATAATGTAATGCTTGATAAATCTTTGACACTTTGACCCCTGCAGAAAACACAAGGGGCTGCCAAAAGCTTTTATCTGCGAAAACAGGAGAAAAAAGTGGACATTTTCTTTGTGTGTGGTTTGTGCAAATCACTATTTGATCATAGTTCTCACATGATGCCACTGCTAAGCCTGTAAATGGACACCATCAGTGCAGACCTAGCAGAAACCCACATAATTCACATGACAGATGGAAAACAGTTGTCCCTCAGCTGTTGTGGACTGAGGAGTAACTTTTTAAGTTTTCTGTTGAGTTAGGCAGGCACCACATGAGAAGTACTCACATTTTTATTTGTGTTTGTGAGTTATGTATTTTTATAGTTGTTTTTGTGGATAAACTGGAGTCAAAGATAGATTTGTTTCAAGTGTTTTGAGACACACGTTACTGCAACCGATTTATTGGTTGTAAAAGATTCTAGCTTCACAGAGAATGCAAGTTTTACAGAAACATGCCTCATGTGAAACAAGGAAAAATAAGTTTTTTTCTTAAATTTTATTATTTAGGTTTATTGTGACAAAGAGTGCTCATCATCTGCTAAATTTCACAAATGTGCACACATCTCACTTTAGATCCTGTTTCAGATTTTTATTTGTCAGTCATAATAACCGAATCAGTACCTACCCTCTGGCTCAGGTGGTTTAAAAAAAATTACACTTCTCCACAGTAAATGTCATCCTCTTGAAGTAGAAACCTAAATACAGGCGAGGCCTGTTTGGTATCATCAGGTCAGGTTGGTGTCTTCTGGTTGACTTGCAGTGTTATTTGGACCTCGGCCCAGTTCCTGATCCAAAGTTTTGGAAACCTGTCATCGATCTAAGTTAAAGCAGAAGAAAAGAAAAGCACGCTTGGCTCGATCTCTGTGGATCGGAGCCAGAACCCAGATAATGCTAAAAAGTGAAGTTCACAACACATTTGTACTGACTGAATTCATTGTCTTTATTTCATTTAGCTTTGCGTCTTCTGCAATTTATTGTTGTGTAGTTGGTGCTGTTTGGTAGACACTGGTCAGTGAGACACGTCTTACACCAACAAACACCTTGGTGTTTTGCAACCCATACAAATTCCCATGGAGCTAATTTGTCACAAACTATAGTTAACTGATTTTTAGGCTAAAAATAGGTAAAAACATGATCCAGATTCATACAATGGTTGGTGACCTAAATGTGGAAATAAAACAGTTTGTTCAGATTTTCTTTTATCCTGTTTTAAGTTCTTTTAAAATCTGGTAGCTTTTGTAGTTACTAGGGTTGGGCATAATCGTATCATGTGCAATTAATCGTCAGAAAAACATTAATCGATTACGTTTTGGCACTTTAATACGATTAATGCCACCAGGCAGAGTCCACTCTGTGCTCCTCTCTGCTTCAAATATGATGAACATTAAAATAAAGTTCTGTAATTTATTTATCTATCAACACAATTTAAAATTTGATGAATAACCTGAAGTCTGTAATTTTTACACAGTTTGGAACAGATTTTTATGAAGAACAAATCTTTCTCACTAACTTGGTCATGTGACCAGGTCAGGTGTCCACGGACTCCAGGGGATTAATTGTCAAATTAATCGTTATCAACTAAATACCACAATTAATCATGATTATTTTTTGCCAATATTGCCCAACCCTAGTAGTTACTCAAAATAAGTGAAATTCATGTTCTTCTGTTTTCATACTTATGTTAGAAATCTAGTAAATTAAAACCTAAATAGTTACTGCTGTGGTTATGTTATTTTTACCTGCTGTTTGAGTGGTTTTTTGCACTTGAACTCTTGATTAGGTTCAGCATTTTTGTCTAATAGATTTCTAATGAATCTCTTTAGCATTAGCTGGTTTTCTTCACCTGTGCTTTTGCCTCTTTCAGTTGTTTTACCAGAGTGCTTGAAGGAAACTGTTTGCCTTTTATTTGACCTCAGAGGTGGAGATCAAGGTAAGAGAATCTGTGCTTGTGTTTGTTTGTCTTGTTTGTAAAATATCTCATGAACCACCAGATGATGTAAACGAAACTCCCAATGTACGTCTACAGCTGTTTAACTCTGGAGTTAACCCAATTCAAGATGGCCGCCACGGCCATTGAAACTTAGTCCAAATAGGCTATAACTAAGTGAATTTTACACAAATTGAGGTAAATTAGGTGTAGTAGCTGAGCATATTGAGCAAGATATATTTTTTTCTATTGCATGTAAGGTGGATATGCATTCCTTCAAAGAATGATGCTTTTGCATTATTATTATTATTATTATTATTTTGTTTGCTTTTCAGTCATTCAGGCACCCTGTTTTATTATCTTTTTTGTTTTGTTACTGGTGTTTTGGATGTTTCTACCAACAGATTTTTGTCCTCAACGTCTAAAATTTCCAGCATTTATCTTGCTTGTCTTATTTGGTTAGTAAGGTGAAACCGATAGTTTTTCATTTCTTGGTTGAACAAAAGCTAACAAAAAGTAAACTTTACAAAAACCAAAACAAAAAGGAAATTGACTGTTCAATTAAAAGCTTGACTTAACCATTCCTATTTAACATGATGGTTTCCCTTCATTCTCCAGGCGTGCTCTTCATTATGTCGGTGTTAAAGAAAGAGATGGAGAAGTACAGGGACATAGATGAGGATGAGCTGCTGAAGAAGCTCTCGGAGGAAGAGCTGCAGCGGTTAGAGGATGAATTAGAGGAACTCGATCCTGATGTAAGTTTATAACATCCTAAGTCCATAAGGAGGAGATTGTGTCAGTATGTTGGCTTCACTGGAGAGTTATGGGGTCATACTGTCTTATTGAAACCTCTAATGTAATGTGCTGCAGGAAACTAGATAGACTGCAGGTTCATTGTGTTTTCATTGTCATTTCACTCTGTTGAGATCCATTATTTCTTCTGTACACTGATCTGATCTCCTTCCACAATATTTGTGCTATGGCTGCTTCAGGACATTTCAGTAATGACTTTTGGTACTTTGGAAATTTATATTTTTTGAGATATTTAGCTTTTTTGCCCATTTTCATTTTATCACTGAAAATGAATGGAACTGTCTTCAACATCCTTAAAAAAAAGCTGAGGTTCTCCTTCCATGAAGCAGCTCTGTTGTCCTCCATCCATATTTTCAGTTCCAGGCTGAGTCATTTCTACCTTCTCC
>NW_013952774.1:139123-141512 GCF_001266775.1 Austrofundulus limnaeus
GTGTGTGTGTGTGTGTGTGTGTGTGTGTGTGTGTGTGTGTGTGTGTTGGTGAGGCTGATGCCAGGAGTGAGCAACTGCAGGAGCTCCATGACGTAAACCATAGACACAGTGTGTGCTCCTACCTTGTTTGTGCTTGTTCAGGAGCTTACACCATGGTAAAGTGCCCATTTGCTTTAAAGCGTCATGTTCGGGCGCCCCACGTCACTTCTAGTAAAGACCTCTGAACAAGTCTCATTTAGATCAGAAAAACATGTCCACCAGCTGTGCTTAAATGAATAAGTCACAAAGAGAACATTTAGTAGTGTTGCCTCACAGTTACACACTTGGCTTTGTTCAATGTGTTTACTTCTGTTGATACTCTGTGGTCTCGGTTTCGTCACTACAACTTGAACTCTGATTTTTGTTTCATTATTAAATAAGTGTTCTAACTTTGTGTTTTGATCCATGGACGAATACTAATGGCAAACATTTTAAATTAGTTATTAGTTAGAGCTAACATTTTATCACCATGTCTCTATCAATAAAAACGAGCCACACACTGAAAAACTTGCAGTACTTGTTGAAAGATGGCAGACAAAGTCCGGGACCAGCCTTGAAGCTTGGTGACAAGTTTAGCTGCTGGAGAGGCAGATATTTTTGTGATGAGTTGGCCGAGAACAGGAACAAAGCTAAAAATAAGAGGGGAAGAAGCGTGAGACGGGCTTTATGCTCAACAGTGTTGGAAACACAACTTCAAATCCGTGCTAACACTGCAGCTGTTAACATCAACATTTGGATCTCAGTTAGTCTGAAAAGTTTTTACTTATGATGTGATGTATTGACCTTTTCTTTTTTTTTTTCTTTATTGAAATGGTCTCGTTTATCTAGTGCATAAAGAGAAAGCTACTGTAAATGTTACTGTTGTGTCTCGTACATTACAAGTGTGACTGATGAGAAGAGTGACTCTGCTGTTGTTAAAAATATCAAGTTGGAACTTAGGCTTGTCAACCACACCTGATAGGACTGTGTGGACTGATCAAAGAGTTTGGCAAGGATGGAGGACCACACACTTCAGGTCCTGTTGCAAAGTGTTTTGTGGTATTTTGTTCCCTTATCAATATTCGGTCATGAAAACTTTGAATTAATGGAAACTGGCTGAAAGAAGAGCAACAGAATCAGACAGAAAGATGCAAACAGATGACTACAAAGGCCTTTGGGTGCTGAGAGCACAGATAAGAGATGAAGCTTTAAGAAGAACCATTAAGAGCTCCAGTCAGATTATTGGTTTAGGTTGAAAAAAACCTCTGAAAATATGGTTTGGAAAAATTCTTGATTCTGTGTTGAGCTGCAGCACAGTTTGGAACTGATATTGGAGTTATGTTTATCAGTATTGCAATATCTGATTGGCTCTTCCATTTTTATGTTATTACCTCCGCCAAGGGGAGGAGGGAACATTTTCGGTCGCGTATGTCTGTCTGTCTGTCGTTCTGTTGTTCTGTCTGTGGACAAAATTACTCAAAAACCTGTGGACGGATTGTCATGACATTTTTATCACGTGGGTACTGGCCCAACGAACACCATTAAACACCATTAAATTTTGGTGATGTTACGGATCATGATGCAGATACAGGAATTTTTTTTCTTTTAATTCGAGCAAATCAGTAGGGCTACGCAGTGTCATTACGTCAGATGCATGCCTGTATAAAACAGGAAGTACAAGTCGCATCACTGGGACTACACATCTCAGGATGTCTACTATCACGAAAGTTGGGATTATTCTGTTATCAACTACTTCTGGTGGTGTTACACGCTGTCTGGAGACGTAGAAAAAGAAATGCGATTCTCTTCACGTTACGGGAATAACAGGACACCGACAGCAGGAGGAGGGTCCTGACTGTCCGCGGGAACAGCTGATCAACCTGGTACCCCCTCCACATAAGAACTTTATTGTGATTGCTCTGAAGTTCGTGGGAGTGTTTGTGCTGAAAATGCTCACATGCTGTATTTTGCTTCAATCACTCGCTTCAAAAAATAAATAAATAAAGGAATACATAAATGAATAAATAAATAAATAAATAAATAAAACAAAAAAAAAACACTCGCTTCTTGAGCCGACTGTACCAGGAAGCACTTTATAAAGAGAGTCAAACCATTACAAGCTCATAAAAGGGGATAAAACAGACGTTTTACACGGTGGAATCTCACTGTGGCGGGTGCTGTGTGAAAGTAATTACCAATTTAAATTCAAAAAACCCTGTTTTAGAAAAATAAGATTGATTATAATAATTCCGCTGTAAAAGCTACCATAAGGCACGCAGACCCGCTTACAGATGAGGCTTTGAGACAATTTCACAATTTTAAGATTGTTTATTTGGTCCTGATAATAATTCAAAAATACTAGATTAAAACC
>NW_013952774.1:148006-149758 GCF_001266775.1 Austrofundulus limnaeus
CAGCGGCACTTGAGCTTCTTTAAGAAGTGCCTCTAGCAGGGAGGAGGAACTGGGAGCGTGTGCAGGCAGCCCGAAGGACGATTGAGTGGCGATCAGAGCGTCATTAAGTGCATTGTTCACGCGCACATTACTTTGCAGCTAGCATGCGGCACCAATAAACACCACGGTCTGAACCGGAAGGAGAACGTGATGTCAACCAGATGAGGGAGGGCCCTTTATATACAGGCAGCCAGCGCCACGACCAATCAGATGCAGGCACTTGTGTGGTGCGTTCAAAGCCCATAGGGCATACTGCCACATCACTGATGAAAACTTAGGAGCTTAATCCGAGACCAGTTTGACGATGAATAACGTCGGGTGATGAGTCTCACTTTTTTTCACATTGGACTCCACTGAGATACTGCCTGCTTAAATGTTCGCTACGTCAAAACTTATTCGGCAAATGTGTTTTCATCTCCCCTTTTGCGCATTAACTGTATTACAGGATGGGGGAATTTGGTGCTGGCGGAGGTTTGCAATCTCCGAGTGCTTCTAGTTTTATATATATTTTTTAATTTCATTTGTGATTAAACATGTTCAATTCATAACTGTTTTCTACTATATTTTTATTTTGACAGCTGAATTAGGGGGAAAATTATGTCTAAAGCAGTGATTCCCAAACTGTTTCTGCCGGACCCCCATCACCCACACCTCACCTACACCCTTTTGGTTTATAATAAGAAAATGGCTCTCTGTGCAGAATGGGTTTAAAAACATTTTGTTATCTTGAGAGGAAAAGAAAAGTTTAAGCAAAAGTGACACCTTTAATTCTCACTTCTTTGCATTTATGTGGGAACCCCATCAAAAACCTGACCATTATGCTAATAGTATTCATTTTTCATTCAGTCGCACCACATCCCCCCACCAATGCCACTGTCCCCCCCCCCCCCTTCTAGGGGGCCCCTCACTTTGAGAACCACCAGTATATGGTATACCTTGCATGCACATTCTAAGACCTATTAGAACCATTAGTCCACGAAACTGGATCCAAAATGTTAGAGTTCTTGGGTTAAAATCCCGGACGAACCCCCAAATATTTATTGATCAGTATGTCAAGGAATGGCTTAAAGGACACATAGCAAATGGACTCAGGATGACTGCCATGTTTTATATAGTTTAACTGAAACAATCCTCACATACAAACAAAAACAAGAATAAAAAATCCATGTGTGAAAAAAAAGATATTACTGTTAGTCAGTTGCTTTGTTACAGAACAAAAGTAAATTTTACAGTATTGCAAAATATTTACTTTACTACTGGACATCTGTCTAAACCCAGGGATGTTTTGATCAACAAAAAACTAAAAAAAAAAACTTAAAAACTTTCCACATTTCAGGCATTTTCATCAAAAAGAGGCTATATCAGAGCCTAAAATAGTACATACAAGAAATAATGAAATGTCAATAATTAAGATTACAACTTAGGGAATATAAAAGGAGCATGTGCTAAACTTGTGAAAACAAACATTCAAATAAAGAAGTATACGGTGATGTGGTGAAAAGGGGATATTTTAGGATTTGGGATGTGGTTGGCTCTGTGTTTTGAGGGATGCAGTGGGTTCACTTCATCTGTGTGTAAACTTTGTAAACTGACAGACAATGTACAAGCCAAATACAGTGAAGTGAAATAAAACCCTTCAGGAAAAGTTATCAAAACAGTCAACTATAGTAAAAATTTACTATAACTTTGGAAAAACTGATGTGTATATATATA
>NW_013952774.1:149918-156157 GCF_001266775.1 Austrofundulus limnaeus
TATATAACCTTTTTCTTTGCTTTAAACCAACACAATACAAAGAAAATAACATTTCTGAAACAAACTATGGATCATTTATGTAAAATTATTTTATGAAACCAGTGTTATATGAAGTGCAATTTTTTTGTGTCCTGACAAAGCTGAGAATGTAGAGAGCAATTTTTTTAGCTCTTCTAGTCTTGAGTTTTTATAACAAAAATGGGCAGAACTTTTATTTATTTTTTACATTGGTAATATCCAGTTATCTATTGTTTCACCAGTCTGCAAAGCCAGTATTTTAACTTATGTAAACAATCATCCTTTTCTAGAATGCACTGTTGCCTGCTGGTCTTCGTCAGAAGGATCAGACTAAGAAATCACCAACAGGAACATTTCAGCGAGACAACCTGCTGGCCCATCTGGAGAAAGAAGCCAAAGAGCATCCTGACAAAGAAGATCTGGTGCCGTTCACTGGGGAAAAGAGAGGTAAGGGATGGAGTTTTCTAGTAAAGAATTGTAGTGTTAAATGTGTAAACAAGAAAACTTCAATAAAATAGAGTACTATTAACTACTATTATTATCCTTAAATATTGTGAAAATACTTCAAATTATTTCAACAAAGAAATGAAGTGCCAACTTTAACTATAATCAAGTCTTCGAAGGTCTGTCAGCTGTTCAGTCTAACGAGGACACAAATATGTGTGTGTGATTAAAATTTCAGAAGCTCTTCCAGCTGTTTTATCGCGTTTTCATCTGCTGGTGTTGTTCCATTTTCAACTCAACTCCTAAACAAAGTTATCTTTTCCTGTTTCAGCTTTTGTGTTGGGCTTTATTTTGTTGTGGTTGAACCTGGGATAAATCTTTTCTGCTTTCTTCTTTTAAGTCTGTGGTTAAAATGGTGGTTGGAAAACATCTGCCTGAATGGAGCAGCAGATACAAATGGAGACCTAAAAGATCTTTACTAATGAAAACTCAGATATTTTTAACTTTATAGGCAGTCAGATGTTAAGAAGTATGTACTGTAAATATTTATAGTGTAACAGAACTAATTTGTGCAATTCTGTCTCACATGTTTGCTTAACTACAAAATTACAATCTACGTTCACAAATGCCTTAATATTTTCATTTGATTTGACCTGGAGCTTGTGCCCAGAAGAACTTTGACCATATAGTGTGCAGAAGTCAGACATCATGAACAGATCCACTCAAGCTCAAGCTCAGCATCAGCTGTGGTTATTGAACCACAACCCCTGGCAAGTATGGAATCACCAGTCTTGGATGAGCACTCATTCAGACATTGCATTCAGTAAAACAAACTCAGTTCAAAAACATGATACAATAATAAGGTCATTCCAAAGTGCAACTTGTTGGCTTCCAGGAACACTCAAAGAAATGAAGAGAAAACATTGTGGAAGTCAGTGAATGTAACTTTTATTGGCCAAGCACAGGGAAAAAATATGGAATCACTCAATTCTGAGGAAAACAGTATGGAATCTCTCAAATTGGAGGTAGAAAATAAGGACACACCCAGTCAATTTCCTTTCCCTAAATGGACACCTGCCTCAGATTAGATCTGCTCATTAGTCTGCAGTTAAAAACACCTGCAGTCATGATACCTTGGAGGGCTGCTGGACAAAGTGGAGTGGCAAGTCCGGAAACATAGGCAGACGGTGCTTCACATCAGCAGGTTCAGACTGGAGATAAAACCCTGCGAACCTCAACGGCTTTTGAGCAGGTGGGGGGTTGGGCCACTGTACCTCCAGTTTAGCAGCAGCTCGGCGGCACAGGGACAAGAAGGACGAATCCTGGTCCACCCTCTAGAAACTGGGTCTCGCCCCCCTCGATGTCGGGTGAGGCCGCCTCGTGCTCCATCTGGTCCGCCCAGCTAGCAGCGGGGGCTTCGACCGCCAAATCCTCCTCTTCGTCGGACTGAGCCATCTGGCTGGATTCGGAGAGCAGCGGGTCTTGTCAGAAAACAGCAGTTTCCCCCAGCATTTTCTCCAGGAATTTCACTCTCCTCTCCAGTGTCGGACGCGAAAGTCCGGCACAGGCCCGGCAGGACTCGGGCTCCACAAGCGCCCGTCGAGCATGAATGATTCCTAGGCAGGCCTCATGCTGGTCCTTCTCATGAAGCTTAAAGCCGCACCCTTGAGGACAGGGGCGAACAGAAGACTTCGGCTTCTTCGAAGGTGGTTTTGTGCTCATCGTGAACCACAAAACAGATTTTCAGCAGAAAATAAAGGTCACTTAAGTAGCGTCGAGCGGCAGACACACGAACCAGCAGATAATGCAGTTAGCATCAGTAAAGCTAGCCTAAGAACCTTAGAAGCTGAGCTAACTAGCAGCAGCTATGTAAGCTCAGGTTTAGAGGTGACTATCGCAAGGTGAAGGGCGATAGAACTGTTATCACGCTGGTGACTCCGAACTTATAGGGTGAAGGCAGAGCCTGTCACCAGACGTTCAACGTCACCACGTTACCGGTCTAAAGACCTGATTAGAAGTGGCTTCAGCCAGGCGCGCGAGGGCGCGCATGTCCCATATACAACTGTGTGTTGTACTGAGTGAAATGACTGAAAAGGAACTCTTCACGCATGGTTGCAAAAGATATGGGCTGTTCACAGTCAGCTATATCCAAGATATGGACCAAATACAAACAGCATGGAATGGTTGTTAAAGCCAAGCGTRCTGGTAGACCAAGAAAGACATCAAAGTGTCAAGACAAACAACTTAAGGCCATTTGTCTTGAAAACCGAAAAAGTACAACTAAACAGATGAAGCATAACTGGGAGGAAGCTGGAGCCAATGTGACTGAACCGTAAGAAATCACCTAAAGGAAATGGGATTTCAATACAGGAAAGCTAAAAGAAAACCATCATTGACACCTAAACAAAAAAGAACAAGACTGCAATGGGCTAAGGAGAGGCTATCATGGACTGTGGATGACTGGATGAAAGTTATCTTCAGTGATGAGTCAAGAATCTGCATTGGACAAGGTGATGATGCTGGAACTTTTGTTTGGTGCCGTTCCAGTGAGATTTATGAAGAGGACTGCCTGAAGAAAACAACCACATTTCCACAGTCCTTGATGATATGGGGCTGCATGTCAGGCAAAGGCACTGGGGAGATGACTGTGGTTCATTCTTCTATCAATGCACAAATTTACATTGACATTTTGGACAGTTTTCTCATCCCTTCAAATGAACAGATGTTTGGAGGTGATTAAATCATTTTCCAACATGACAATGCATTGTGCCATAGGGCAAAAACAGTGAAGGCATTCCTTGGAGAAAGACACATTCAGTCGATGTCATGACCTGAAAATAGACCAGATCTCAACCCAATTGAAAATCTGTGGTTGAAATTGAAAAACAATGGTCCACAAGAAGTCTCCGACCTGCAAAGCTGATCTGGCAACTGCTATCAAAGAGAGTTGGCACCAAATTGATGAAGAWTACTRTTTGTCACTCATCAAGTCCATGCCTCAGAGACTGCAAGCCATTATAAAAGCCAAAGGTGGTGCAACTAAATACTAGTGATGTATTTTGAATGGTCTTTTATTTATCTGTTTTTCATAATTCCATACTTTTTTCTTCAGAATTGAGTGATTCCATATTTTTTCCCCTGTACTTGGTCAATAAAAGTAATATTCACAGACTTCCACAATGTTTTCTCTTCATTTCTTTGAGTGTTCCTGAAAGCCAACAAGTTGCACTTTGGAATGACCTTATTATTGTATCATGTTTTTGATCTGAGTTTGTTTTTACAGAATGAAATGTCTGAATGAGTGCTCATCCAAGACTGCTGATTCCATACTTTTTGCCAGGGTTTGTAGTACAAGCTGCATTTTATTCTTTGTTCTCATCTGGCAGGGAAGGCTTGGGTTCCTAAAAAGATGGTGGACCCAATCATAGAAAATGTGACTCTGGAGCCGGAGCTGGAGGAAGCCCTGGCGAGTGCGTCTGATGCGGAACTCTGTGATATTGCAGGTGACATATTACACACCGTGCTTAATGAACATTCGCATATCATGCTATATAAACAGCGATGCTTGTGTGTTTTATTCCATTAATTATGATGTTTGTCAGAAATCAAGTAATTTAAAAATATAAGCAGGCTTTAAACAGCATTAAAATCAACAGGATAAAAACTGCTTAAATGTGTGTTCTCTAATACAATAATTTGGGATATTCCAATTCATTTGCCTTGCTGAACAAGGTAGATCATATATCTTAACTTTTTTCATCCTCTGAACTGTTATCAGTGTAAAGACATCATCATGGCCTTAACCAGCCCTTGTTGATCTAATTAGTCTAACGTGCATTCCTCCATTTCCTTTAGCACTCCTTCCATCCCTCCCCCTCCTCCGCCCTCCCCCTCCATCTCTCTGCTGGGCTCTTCATTTTCTCCTCCTCTCCCTCTTCTGGATCTCTCTGTCCATTAGCTGAGCACCATCCTGGGTATCTGGTGACACCTCACTGTGTTTGCATGAACCACTTGTTTGTGTCCGTCATGATCATGTTATTTTGTGATGAGCCAACATTTAAAAAAAAACCTGCTGAAAACATTTTGCACGTCATTGCTGTGAAAAGCCCTGCTGAACAATTTATTTTCCAATTTGACATTAGAAGAATTCAGTGACCTGACTGAACATGAAGCCCTCCTTTAACACATCAGTGTAAATCCTTCTGTGATGGATAATTGATGGATTCTTTTGTTTTTAAACATTCATTCCAATTAAAAAATGTATTATCCATTTTTACTGTCATTATTAGCCTAATCTAATTAAAATTAAAATCGTTAGCCAGAACTCCCAACCAATGAAAAATTGGGCTGGTCACTTCCTGTACACATGATGGCAGCAACACATCATTTCATATGTATTAGTACCCATTGCCCAACATTATCAAATTACTACTTTCATTAATGTTTCTTAATATGTAAAGCTTTATAAAATAAAGTGAGTATTACTATGTCACATGTAAAAAAGGAACATTTTTTGTAGATGATATGCTCATTTACACTTACAGAAGTTTTAATCTTAAAAAATGCACAGTTAGAATTTGCGTACTTTTTTACAACCGATTTCTCAGTCAGAAATCAAATTCAGATTATATGCTGTTTTAAGCAAATCATTAATATATTGGTTTCATACACTAATATTGTGATATACTGTAGCGCTGTAGAAGATGAATGAACTAAACTGATCTGCAGTCAGGCCAGGAAAAAGTGTTATATCATTTAAACTTCTGAATTTGATGTCAAATGGAATAATGTCAACCTTAAACGTTGTAATTTGCTTGTGATGATGAGGTGCTTTGTTGGCCATTTTTTAATACAAGTGGTGATGTCAACAAATGCTTAAAAATACCTAAAAATGTGGATTCCTGCTTCCTCTCTGCTCATTTA
This sequence comes from Austrofundulus limnaeus, assembly GCF_001266775.1. NCBI lineage: Eukaryota > Metazoa > Chordata > Actinopteri > Cyprinodontiformes > Rivulidae > Austrofundulus > Austrofundulus limnaeus. The sequence goes on from NW_013952774.1 coordinate 155,304, forward strand.
TGCTGTGTTTTTCCAGCCATCCTGGGCATGCACACCCTGATGAGTAACCAGCAGTACTACGAAGCCCTGGCCAGCAGCACCATAGTCAACAAGCAAGGCCTTAACAGTATGTATATAAAAAAAAAACTCACACAAACACTGGACACTCATACATGCAGATGTGGTTACATTTGTTGATAAACTTACACAATAATCAATAAAAAAACAACCCACAACTAATGTAACTGGAGCCAACAAGCTCCAGTTTTGTCTCATCGGTTCCAGAAACTTTTCCCAGCATCTTTGGGACTTGTAGACCGATATTTTGCTGAATTTGTCTGGTTTTTCTGCGTGTTGTTCTTCCAGTAGAGTAGCTGTCTTGTTTTTACTTCCTTAGAGATTATTAGGATAAAAACAATCTATCTAATCAGAAACAAACTTAGCTTGATATTGGAGTTCAGCTTGAATGTTTTTGGATGGTTTTCTTGTTTTTTTTATTATTTTTTAATCATATTCTATTTGACTGATCAACCTGGGGCTGCATTTCCTCTTGCGTCCACAATATTAGCTACAGTTCCACTGACCTTCTCGTATTTGCAGCTGTAGTTTGTTTGGAGTTGATGCCTTTACCTTTAATATGAATATTTGTAACCTGTTTGAGCTCCTCGGACAGATCTCAGCTTTCCTTTCTCTGCTTCATGTTTAGCTCAGTGAAGACAACCATACCAAACTTCCCACCGACTGTTTGTTCCCTGTAAATAGACTAAATGGCTGATGAAACATTTGAAGGCACCTGTGACATTAAATAAGACCCTGAAATTTCTTAGAAACCTTTTGACATTTTTTATTTTATGTATAGTGTCATGGGGGTGGGG